>NC_135734.1:4536428-4840714 GCF_041903045.1 Epinephelus lanceolatus
TAAACTTATTAGAATTTGGGGTAACGCTTTAGATTACAGCCCGCAATTTACACCGTAACTATTGGGTAGTAACGGGTTGTACTAACGGTGTACCAGTGTAATATGTACCAATACACATATGTAGGTACAGGGGAACAAGATGTTAAGTTATGGAATAAGGGGCTAACAATTCATGAATTTACAGAGAATTTATATTATAGGTATTTTTAACTACTGGGTAACTATTCTATTATAACGGGGTATGTGCGACCTGCTGATCAATAATATGGATGTTTGGGGGGAATTTACAGAGAACTTATACAGTAGGTATTTTTAACTACTAGGTACGTATTCTATTATAACAGGATATGTGCGACCTGCTGATCAATAATATGTACGTTTGAGGGGAATTTACAGAGAACTTATACAGTAGGTATTTTTAGCTACTGGGTACCTATTGTATTATAACAGGGTACAGTATGACAATAAAACTGAAAAATCGGAGGGAAGATGGAGGGAAGACTTCTGCAGCAAGTAATAAATCAGATGTGATTTTATTTCAAGATGACCTAATTACAAACAAACAGTCAATCTACATTGTTCCTTTATATTTTCAGTGGGTAGCCTATACAACTACAGGGTACATCTGTGCATTTACTTCGGAACAAAGGTCCAGGTGACAGTATGTTGTCATGGATACTGTTGGTGTCTGAAGACCATCTCAGCTGTCGCTCACTTCACCAGCTTTACATTACTGGATGCTCGTTTATGATGTCATGACTCCGCTTGCCGTCAGCAGACAGAGTTCACCCACCCTAGATGTGACTCACTTGTGTTTTGGTGTAAACACGTTGACAATTTTGAAGTCATTAAAATGTTGAAGGTCTTCTCCCTGGCAATTGTGTTCGTCCGGCATTACGGCTCCTCAGCATGCAAGCTCACCTTTTTCCAGCTCTGTGCTCGCTTTCCTTTCATCCCAGGAAATACATACAAATATAGCAAGATAAAACACAACACATATGCTTGATATGCTTTACTGACAGCTTACTGTGCAGTTAATTTAGTTTGTTCTTCCATGTTTTGAGGCAAGTAAAATCAAATTAAAGTCCCCCTATCTAGGAAAAACATCCACAAAAACTCATTCATACACACTGCCATAAACATTTTAAATAAACAATGAACAATGGACAAAAATAACCCTGATGCACTATGTCACTTTACACATATCCACACCTTTTATCTTGTCTATTTTTACAGTTTTAATTTTATACTTGTTTTTAAGATCTATACACACTGTGTGTGCTTTCAGAATCTGTGTTTCCAATCAGTGTATTGTCTTGTTTTGTATGTGGAGCCACGTCGAAGAAGATTTTCTGTTACGACAGACAATAAAGTTTTCTGAATCTGAATCTGAAAACAAACATCTCACATTGTTCTCTGTATTTACAGAACAAGTGATATATGCAGTGGTAGTTTTCCTCTTATTACATGTAGTTACAGGGTAAGTACAGGGTATGCGGGCTGTATTCTACATTGCTACTCGTTACCCCATAGTTACATGTAGTTACAAGGTAAGTACAGGGTATGTGGGCTGTATTCTAAAGCGCTACTCGTTACCCCATAGTTACATGTAGTTACAGGGTAAGTACAGGGTATGCGGGCTGTATTCTAAAGCGCTCCTCGTTACCCCATAGTTACATGTAGTTACAGGGTAAGTACAGGGTATGCGGGCTGTATTCTAAAGCGCTACTCGTCATCCCATAGTTACATGTAGTTACAGGGTAAGTACAGGGTATGCGGGCTGTATTCTAAAGCGCTACTCGTCATCCCATAGTTACATGTAGTTACAGGGTAAGTACAGGGTATGCGGGCTGTATTCTAAAGTGCTACTAGTTAAGGTAAACATTACCAAAACTAATTTAATGAAAAAGTAATCAAGTATCAAAATTTTATTCAACAATAATAACAATTACTATATTATTGAACATTTTAAAATCTAATATGCTACGTTTTGAAACAATACAAAACCCACAAAACACACACAAATCAAAACTTAATAAAAACTTTTTAAAAGATAAACATGGACTACAACACAAAGGAACATGAAAAATATCTATCATAAATTAACAACGGAACTTGTTTTTGACAGGCAACAGCCTGTTTGCCTTCTTCATCTCATCGATTTTCCTCTTGACGTCTGGGGAGCTTTCCAAAAATGCCTTCAGAGTTTTTGCATACATCTGCAGGGTTGTACCTGCAGCATGTGGAGGTAATGTTTAGGCCTCCCCCTCCGAGGCAATTGTCACCTGTGATTGAAAGTTTTAAAGTGAAAACTAGTGTCCTGAATGTCAAAATTATTATGTTGTATTGTTATACTAGAACTCATTTATTGTCACTTGTTACGGGTAGCAGACAATAAAATATATTTATAAGTTTATCTGATTGTTGCAATATTGGGGAATGCTCACTCAAATATACATGACAGCAAGCTGTGTGGTAGCAACAGTACAATTACTTTAACTTATTTCCAATAACTCTTACATACCTCTGCGATGATGCTCATGAGGGCAAATGTTATTTTGCCCACGCCATTCCTTTTGAAGGATTCTGACACACTCCTTTTTTGAATGTCTTCAGGATCCTTTTATAGCGATGGACTACTTGATCCGTTGTTGTCACTAAAAGGATGAAAAAGGAGAAGTGTTTATTTAATTGGTAAAACTGTAAGGTATCTTTTCTTCAGCACTGTATTTTTGCTTGATTATATTAATATGCGGTCCATATACATCAGCATAATAACTTTGCCACTAGACACTGCTTTGAAACAAAGTCACTAAATGCTGCAATAATTGATTTTAATTGGGCATGTGAGGTCAGCAGCAGTGAACAAAAAACATTTCACATATTATCAGCTTATAAAGTTTTTACAAACAATGATGTAGTTAAGAAATCCTGGCCCCTAAACATTAGCGTAATTTGTAGGCACCCTTTCCCTTTTAATACATAGATTGTCACATCTACACAGATAACAGAATCCAAAAGTTAACACATCCATCTGAGAAGTAATTGTTAATGAGTTGTTTATAACATATTTAATTCGTAATGTTGCAGCCCCATACTGTCAACAAATTTTAATTACTTTGTGAGCTTTCACTGTGACATTGTAGAATATTAGAGAACATTATTTCCATCATAATTTTACGTCTTTATTGTACCATGAACATAAGACAAAGGTGGACCTTCTTCTACGCAGAGAAGTGATTACTGTATGACAGTTTTTCATTATAAAATACCTGAATAAAACTTCACTGAGATTGTAAAGTAAAGGTCAAACCAAGTTTCCAGGAAGTGCTAGCTAAGTCTGTTGCAACATAGAAGTAGCATAATGTAACTATAGAAACTGAAAGGCACGGTCCAATATGGACAAAACAGGAATTTAAGTGGAATAATAAATAAGTCATATTTTAGTAACCTTTTCAGCATCAGAATACTTATTTGCACCATTTTTGTTAAACATGTAAGTTTGTAATTGTAAACAGTCATATTTCAAAAAGCTTCTGAGAATGTACATTAAAAGCATTATGAATCTGGGTATGTTTTTTTGTCTTCTTCCTCTTCTTCTTTTTCTCATCCACGGAGAATGAGGATGAGGAAGAGGTGGATTACAAGGAAGAGGAGGAGGAGGAAGAGGAGGAGGAGGAGGAGGAAGAGGATGAGGAGGATTTCCTTGTCCTCTTTCCTGGTTTCTCTGAAAGACAATAAATTTACTCTTAGTTTGTCAGTTTTAATATTTTTTTAAAGATATTTTTCACTTGACTGGTCTGTAAACATTGGGGGACACGCTTGACTACAGACGTCACCTTTTAATGTAACATGTAAGTGATTGAGACTTTCATTTTAATACATGCAAATGTTTAAAAGCACAAAGACCCGTTTCCAACAATGTTATACTTACTGCTTCGATGAGGACGGACAGCACTAAAAGCTGATGGAGCAGGTGTCGTAGTGCCAGCTGACTCCAACAGCTGATCCAGCTTTGTTCTCAGCTCCTCCCTCCGTTCCAACAATACCTTTCTTTCCTCTCTCATTTTTTTAAGGGTCATGGAGGCTGTTGGAGCCAAGGAGCTGCTGGATGATGGACCAGCTGCGAAAAAAAATAAGATATTTGTCATCATTTATTCTGAGTATTTGCATGCATAATGCTGACAGGAAATGATGGGAGAGGGAGGGGGAACCCTACGCAACAAAGGTCCACAGCCGGAATCAAACCCCAGCTGTTGCAGATATGTTGCATTTGTCTCAAACAATAGGCTACCAGGTGGACCAGTATAATTAATTTCAGGCAAGACACAACAATACTGAAAATTGCAATTCAATTTAAATAATTGTATTTAAAGTATCTGGCCATAATTAGGCTATAGCAGCTATTAGAAAGTTTATGTCCACCTCCAAAATACTTTGGAGTTTCAAATCAGGGCTGCATTTATGTTTTCCTTATTGAAGTATTTTGAATTCCTCCCATTGCAGAGACTGTGCAGACCATAGACTGTATATAAATATGGACGACGTGTCTCCCCTTCCTACCGCTATACAAAATTGAAGCCAGAGTATCTCATTTCTGAGAGCTGCCATCTTGCTTGTGTGACATTATTTGGATAAAGAGTCTGCATAGTAGAGCCAGGCGGCGGGATGACGGCCCACGGAACACGCCCCCTCAGCCATTCCGCGGCCTGATGGGGGTTTGAGAGCAGCTGTCACAGCTGTCAATCATGCAGGGTTTTCCCTGCATAGAAAATATCTTGGTGGCCGCCAAAGGCGTTTTAGCCCTCCGCCAAGGAAAAATCCCCTCCGCCAAAGAGGGGTGTGAGAGTAGGGGTTAGGGTGTGGGGCTGTACAGTGCTGTTTGCGTGATTAATTTCTTTGCCGAGTAGCACAGGTACGACAGCTGCTCATGTGTGTGTGTGGTCTGTTTTTTTTTTTCTCATAAAATCTGACACGACATGAGCGATTGGCGATGGCTCATCGTTATGCTACAACAACAACAACAACAACAACAACAACAAAAAAAAACCCAAAAACATTGGTCTACATGGTATTTGTAGTCTACTGTGGTAACGGCCATTCTTAGTATCCTGAATATCGAACTACAATTCCCACAATTCATGTGCAGTTACCTCTAACCTCTCCCATCATCACTTCACTTCAGCAGGATGGCGGTGAAAATGAAGAGGTATTTTCAGCCCCTCTACAAAAACCCCAAACAAAAAGAGAACGAAAGAGAAAAAGACACACTTGAAGAGAAAGAAGATGTGCCAATTCTGCAAAATAAAGAAAACGAAAGATAAAACGAAAGACAAAACCTCACGGATGCAAACAGCTCACTTTTCCACGACTCTCGCTTTTTTCATGTCAATTTAAGTGACTTGTGTGAAATGAGCAGATGACAATGCTGGAAAAAAGATCAAAAAATTTTGCTCGGATTCAGTTTGGGTTCGGCCCACTTGACATGCTGCTGTGTTGCGCTACGGCCAATTAAGTGCTGAAATTTGTTACTTACGTGACAATGCCTGAACGCAACACAGGTACCGATCCATTGACTGTGTGTACAGTGCTGTTTATAATTGTACAATACAAATTCAACGCAGAGTGGAAAACTGAAAACATTTTTATAAAAATAAAGATGCTTTTCTGAAAACATTTCAATTTCTTATTAATTATAAATGTTATATTTATTGTGTGCATTGTATTATTTATTATTTGGACCTCTCTCAACATTATCATGATAAGAACTACCTGGAATGACAGAAACCATCTTTGGTGAAAATTTGCTTCAGGTTTGGGGAGCTGTCATGACGTCCATCTTTATATACAGTCTATGGTGCAGACGTATTATGTTCATTATTTACTGCTCACGTCAATAGCACAAATCCATTGCATAAACTCTTGTGGACAGATTTCAAGATTTAAGAAAAAAAAAAGACTTTGCTTCAGTTATTGAGTATTTTAAATTAAGGTTAAAAAGGTAAAGGCTAAGCAGTCAGTTGTCCAAAATGTTGCTGAAAGATCTTTCTGTTGAAATAAAGTTTATTTTAAAGTACTTTTGAGTTCAAACTATAAACTGAGCTTCGTGGTCTCCAAAATAACAGTGCAAAAATAACTCAATTCAAGCCCACACAGCGATGGGATTTACGATTTTTAATCAGCCGTATAGAGCTCCGGACGTCACGTGACTCGGTTTATTTACACCACCATGTTGGCAGTCCTTGAGTGAAAATGACTGGCGCCAGTGCTGATTTCAGGTCGTCAGAGTTCACTTCGCACGTTAAGGCCCCGGAGATTGTGCGATATATCGCAAAACCTGACCGATTAATCATTGCTGACCCTTACAATGCCCCTGGGGTGCTTTTCAAGAGTATTGAGACAGCCAGAGCAGACAATTTTCCAATATTGCAGTGTCCCGACATCTACACGACATCTATCCGTTGCCTGTGGGCTCCCACCGCTCAGTTTTCTTCAGTTTTCTTCTGCTAGCTTTGTGCACGTTTTATGGCAGTAATCCACCTCCGCCGTCTTTCGGGATGTTTTGGGATTCCATAAAACGCTCTCCCCTTCACGAATCGACTGTTCTGACCATAAATAGCTGTCCACCATGTTCACTTTTATGTGAAAACAGCCCGAAGAAGAGACGAGTTAGCTGTTAGCTATGCTTGGCAGTCAGTTGAACAGCGCACTTCCCTGCCAATATGGCTGTGTTTCCATTTTGACTGTTGCATGCCAGGATTGCGGGATGTCAACTACCGGAGCTCTGTTTCACCGTCTATGATTTCACCACATGTACAGCACATATAACAACACACATACCTTGGCCTACAGCGCCCCATGGTGGCTTGGTGCCGTAATTGCAGCCAAAGGCCTATCATTCACGGGAGAATATCGTCGTTCTTTTGGAAAACATGTCCTTATTTTGGACTAGTTATTTATCTCGCTAACGTAAATAATACTCATTACATTGAAAAAACACATAATTTGTGTAAAATAGTGGTTGTTAATGTTTTGTTAGAGACCCCCGCAGATGTGTGAGTTTACAGCTTTCATGGGAGCTAATGCCCTCTTTATGGGAGCTCCACTCCCAGCCCCACATAGTTCAAACCCTGCTTTTGCTATGTCCGCCATTAGGCCAAAAGCATCCACCGTGATTTGCTTACCGCCAGGATCAACCATTGTCTCCTCCAACGTTATATCGCTGTCCTCCATGGTATAGGATTTGCTGAGAAAAGAAAAGTGCCAACAGTCATGATTAATACTAACCAGCTAACGTTAGCTTACTCCATGTAATGTAGCTCTTTCGTTACGCCTTAATAAAACAATGCATCCTATGAAGTAACTTACAGCTTCTTGGGTTCATGTCTGTCCTGCTATAATTGACGAACACTTTCATGTTTTAAGACCAAAATTTAGTAAAGTGGTCGACTTTAAATCACCTTGAACGAGTAAATAACGCTGATGTCAACTAATGAAACTAAGTAACATTAGCTAACGTTAATGTTAGCTTTAGGGTTTAGCTAGCGGTTTACAAAAACACATTAAATATCACCCCTCAATATAAAACTTTAGAACTTTTGAAAAAAAAAATAACTTCAACTCGTCAATACTTACGGATTGTCGTCTGTCGGGTGGAGCGCTCGAGGTGGTTCCTCTGTAATGACACAGCAGTAAAATTAACATTACTTCTATCTCACGTCTGCTGACTTTGATATTGGTGAGTCCGTGTACACGGACTCACCCCTACTTGATATACTTGTTTTTTCATCATTGTAATTACAAAAGTTTGGCATACATACAGAAATTTAATAAGCACAAGCGACAGAAATTCATTGTGTTGACAGCGACCATACCTGCTCTCATCACTTCAATGTCGGTAGCAGTGAGAACGGGAATCACTGCCTCCGTATAGGCTCCAGGAATCTTCACGACGACTACGGGGCGTGCGTCGTCGTTCTCATTGTCCCATCTAATCTCACCCACCACTTGCAAACCTACCCCATTAATCTTCGATATACTCAGATAATTAATAATATTTGTCGATGCCATCCTACCAGAGGTGCTAATGCTTAAAATTAATTGAATAACACGTCCAGTAGAGGGCCACTCTGCCTTAATCAACCTGATCTCACAGAAATACGTGAAATGACCACGACCTATTAATACCGCATTCCGTGGTGGCAGCACGTAATGGGTTGAAATTACGTGCCGGTACCACGAAAATAATACCAATGTAAAGTCAATTAGGAACCTCTCCCGTGGTGGACACACAGATTCCCTGATTCAATCACGTCATGTCAACCTCGTTTTCCTCAGTGATATCTTTAACATTCCTGTATACACACAAAAACGCGGAAGTGTCCTTGATAACTCAACAATATGACAGGTTAATGTCAAGGCCATAAAATAAAATAAATGTATTTTGCCAGCTTTTGATAGCGTAGGGCTTTAAGAGCATTGTGCTGTGGGCAGATGGGGCGCGTTCCACTACTGTTTTGTAGCTGCTGTCTGCCGTCTGTGGGCTTCATTCCATTTCAGATTGCCATCCGCCTGCCGTAACTGAATCCAAACGCCACTAATAAATAAATAAATAAGAAGATAAAAATAAGGCTGAGCACAGAAGAACCAGAGAGGAAACACCATCACATGGAGCCGTCTGCCCCTGGCTACCCAGCCACCCTCCACTCCACCAGGGGAGAGCGGACCCCAAGCCAGCGCCACAGAACCAGCGGCTGCCCTGCTGATTATACCTCCGACCGTGGCAGCCGTCACACAAACCGCTGCTGAAAATTATACATTTTGATACAGGTAGGCTATATACATATTGCAAAACTCTGTAAAAGTACACCAAAGCATATTTTCGTTTCCAAATATTTATTTGAAAACGAAACCATTCATACGGTCAATATAAAACATTTTGTTAGTAATAAAAAACAAATGTAATCTCAATGTGACCACGCCAGCCGGCGGGACTGTGGCTGAACCACTTCCAGTGTTCATTCATTCATTCAATCGCGTGTTCAATGTGTGTGTGTGTGTGTGTGTGTGTGTCAGAGAGGAGTATCAATAAAAAAAAAAAGTAATTATTTCGGTGTTTATTTCTTTTATTCTTCCGTTTTTTTTAATTAAAATGCGTAATATAGCCAACAATATTATAGACCAAATGTTAATCTAATTATTATTGTAGAATGTATTTAGCAAATCACCACTCTCAAGTGGAGACAGCAGCAAAAAAAAAAAAAAAAAAGGCATTATAAAAAGCCGACAAATAGTGTTAATTAATTGACGTGAGACACTGAAGAGGTTGTCTCCTATAGTCTGTAATTTTTTTTTTTTTTATCATAACTTCTCGGAAATTACTCAAAAGTAGAACATGCTAAAAGTAAATACAATAATAGGCTAAATAGTATCTAAGCAATAATAAAGTGTCTAAACAATAATAAATATTATCTAAGTTATCTATTAGGCTACCATTCCACTCTGTAAATAGATTTTAAAATTTCAATATGATAATAATTAATACTATTTTTGCTTATTTCATTATTGTTATTATTGGTTTACTTTTTAGTAGTATTGTATTGTCTGAGGATGACTCATTTTAGTAACTATCTACAGTAAAAAAAGAAAAAAACAAGCAAAGAAACAAACAAAACTCATTTTATACACTGGGCCTTCAAAGTGCTCTCTGAAACTACACCTGGCATGGCTTGTGTCCAAAAAATGAAAAAATCTAAACTTTGTCGTACAGCTAAACCAAATACATCATTGGAAAGGCCTCAACCTGGAGAGTAACATATGTCAGTATGAAGATTCTACATGGCTCCTGCTTTCAGCCATTGACCTTTGAACCTTGACCTCAGTGCATGTTTGAGGGCTTATAACTCAGCAACTAAAGGGGGTACAGACATAGGACCAACTGTTACAGAGAGCTCTTGACCTCAGCTATCATGTGAGTGTAGTCAACAACTGAGGGTGCTGTCAGATATGGATAAAATATGGATAAACTTAATTTTCACCCATTTAGAAATTAGATATTTAAAATCTGATTTCACAAATGTGTTTACCGTCCCCTTAAAGTCCACAGTGTACTCTCAATTCAGTATTTACAACTTCCAAATCTGGGAAAAACACTTAGATTTTTAAAAAACTACAATTCCCTGGGACCGCGCCATGCAGTTTGATACATATCAGCAACATAGTTGTAGTTCTTCTGATTTGCAAAGTAGGGTTCTAAATAGGGTTGTAAAAAGATAGATCTACTGAATAAATCTAATATCTAGTAAAGCTGAACTAGTAATTACACTGCACCTAGATGGACTATGTTAAGAAAAAAAGCAAGGATGTTGGCTAATCGTAGTTATTTTAGATAATACTCTAAAAACGGTGTTTTTGGGACGGTAGGTTTTTTTGCGGCTTGTAAAACAGGGTCGTAAAAAGATAAATCTACTGAATATATCAAATGTCTAGTAAAGCTGTAATGACAGTGCACCTAGATGAAATATGTTAAGAAAAAGTAGGCATGATGGTTCATTTCAGATATTTTAGCAAGTTCTCTAGAAACGGCGTTTTTGGGATTGAATATTTGAATAGGCTATAACAAATACCTAGAACAGCCGAACTATCACGTTATCATCATTATTATTATTATTGGTGGGAAATTATAACAGAGGAATATAGGTCAAGCTTTAGAATAGACATAGCATAAAGACATTTGGAACAGGTGGAGAACACAAACTAACACTAAACTGAACTTAAGAACAATATTTGTAACATGTATGATATATACAAGAAATACATCAAATGATAACCTTTTATAACCTTAATAAGGGAACGTTCAATTAAAGGAGTTTCTGGTCAGACCACATTTATTGAAAAGGACAAAGCAACAACTTATTTTCAAAATTCAAATAATGAGTAGACACCTCAAACAATAATATATACACACTATGAATATAAAAAATAAAGTCTGAAAAAAGATAATGCCTTGATGCAATAACAAAAGACAAAATCGTGATAATTCACATTACACCTTGTAGTCTTTTCTGAGGTCAGGAAATAAGCGACCAGTTGGTCCATGTCTGTGTTCTTTTCCCAGCCAGTAGTTCCACTCAATGACCTTCAGACTTCTTCGAAGGGAATGTTCACTTAAATTGCCCCAGTAGCGATACGGCTCCTCTTTGAATGTGCGCCATGCACGTTCCAGGTGCTGGGTGTGCGCACCTGTTTGCGGGTGAACAAAGAACCTCCTGTGGTTCACCTCAAAGTGAATGAAACCCTGCTGCTGCAGAGTGTTGTATGCTCTCCAGCAGTCACTTAGAATATGACTACCACCTACAACATACTTGCGTATGATGGGTAGCAGATTCCTTCTGGAGCGGTGTCTGACCAATTTCAGTATTGGCCTTCGGTGTGTGGCCTCCATCTCCAGCATCCCAAAGACCCATGAATGGGTTCTTCTCCATGTCCTTCCAAATCGTCCACGGTTGTACTACCACAAAGTAAAACATAAGATACATTCATGCTATTATTCAAGAAACTGAAGGACATGACTTGAAAAAAAGAGTACAAAAATATTGTATTGTAATTAGTCTTAATATTTTATTCATACTACTACTGTACCTTTCTTTTGTGACGAAATTTGCTTTCATCAATGACAACAAAAGCATGTCGACCACCAACTTTCATCTTTTTTCTCTTCTCCAGACGTTTAATGGCACTGATGCAGGAGAAGCGAAGAGTGTCATAAACCTTTGTAATTGAGGCAGTACTTCTGCAAACACCATCTTCCATCATATCTACATGTCTTCTCCTGAGACCTTGAGCAAAACTGAAAGGATAAAATGCTGTTAAACAATATGTCAGTTACCCACACCCTAATAACCTCAATTAACTCTTAAACAAACACACATATATATATATATATATATATATATATATATATATTTATACATATAAGTTCCTGGTACTATTTGGGGGACAGGAACTACTACAGGAACGTCCTCTCGCTCGGCCCCCAACCGCCATGTCTCCACTGAGAGAGCGGAGTAGGAGGAGGGTTCGTGTAAAGTTACCGGGCTCTGGATGTGATGTAATCGTTGCGCGACCATTTTGACCGGGGTGGCGTAGTTAGCTGTTAGCCGTTAGCTGTGTCTGTAATAACTCACTAACTCCATAAATGGTCCGTGAAAAAAATATTTTCTCCAGCAGATGTCTTAGTTACAACATGATTGAACTAACTGGAGTAGTTTCATGTCGTATCCGACAACGGGAGGCTTTTAACAGATCACGTCCTGATGTTAGCTTTGCTGCTATTAGCTGTCCCTTTCAGCTGCAGCCACTGATGCTTTCTAGACAACGTGATTTCCCAAAACTAGGCATGCATCGAATATTTGGTAACCGAATATATTCGGCCTAATATTGCAAAAAAACACACATTCAGTATTCGGTTAAATAAGTGAAAAGCAAGGCCGAATAATAGCGGCGTGTTTTGATGATGCAATCAAACAGCGTGCGGTGACGGATGGAGTAAAATGTCGGCAATGTGGTTATATTTCAAAGTGTTGGAGAGTGATAGACGAAAAGTGGTTTGCAAATAATATAATACTGAACTATCTAGAGTACTGTTGCAGGGTATACTGGTACCAACGGTAGACCGCGGTACTTAAACACCACCGTACGTATGATATCATAATGTTGGAGTACCGTAGTACTACAGTACCTCACGATACCGCTACTGTGGGATAAGTTCAAACTCGCATTTGCGACTAAAAATAGTTTTGTGCGAGCAAAATAAATCATTCAGCACGCTGTGCGAGTACAGATTTCAACCAGCAGCAGAAACGAAAAGCGATTCCTGCCGGTTGTGGGTTGAACGGGAGTCACAGACACAGACAGGAATACGTATTCCTGTCAAATACAGCGGCCATAGTGCTCCGCAGCGCAAGGTAACGGTTTACCGGTGACGGAGAAGCCCGGCTCCAGGTCCAATAATTTCCTCTTCTTGGTGTCATGACTGCCTGTCAGAAATGACTGTCAGAAATACCTGAACAGCCGAGCCGTGGCAGCACACAGGTATGTGATGTGTCACAGTGTGTTCACACCGGGCGCGAGGCGAATTTTTCGCACGATAAGATTACATACAAAGTCAATGTAAAGACGTGAATAGACGTGAATTTGTGCCGGCGGCGCAAATGGCTCGAATGACGCGACGCGAATGGAGCAAACACGCGAAATTCGCATCATTTGCCTCTTCGCGCAAGTTCAAAATATTGAACTCAAGCGAATTATTCGCTTGATGCTGTGTCGGGGCAGCCTATCAGCGTTGAGATTTTCCCGTCGTCACTGACGTGCTGCTGTCCCGTTCTGAAAATGGAGGACAAGCTAATAATCGCTGTTTGTGGCCACCCAGGGCTGTATGACGTTACGTCCCCACACTACAAGCTTCGGACTAAGAAAGACTTGGCGTGGAGGAAAGTGAGTGAGGAGGTCGGTCTGCCTGGTAAGTTTTGAAAATTGATTCCAACTGTCGGCTGTACTTTTCTATCAACAAAGTTAGCACTAGCATTAGCCCCAGTTAGCACAACCGATGTAGCTTGCTTTCCGGCCGGCATACTTGTCTGATTTATTAGCACCTAAACAATTCATGTTTACGTGTGTTTCTTCAGAGGAGATATGCCGCCGCAAGTGGAAGGGACTGAGAGATACGTATTTGAAAGAAAAGAAAAAGGAAAGAGAAAGAAAGAGTGGATCGGCAGGGACAGGAGGAAAGCGGTGGAAGTACTCTGCCGTCCTCTCCGTCCTCGACCCCTTTGTCAACCCGAAAGAACCCAGTGGAAACATGCGGGTGGGGGTCGAGGAAGAAGACCAGACCGCAGAGTACACACAGGATGAGGGGCCAGTGGAGGACCAGGGCTCAAATGCTGCAGCAGCAGAGCCATCTGATGTTGACATGGGAGGCTGGTTGACAAGACCAACCTGATCTCACAGAAATACATGAAATGACCACGATCTCTTAAGACCACATTCCGTGGTGGCAGCACGTAATGGGTTGAAATTACGTGCTGCCACCACGAAAACAATGCCAATGTAAAGTCAGTTAGGATCCTCTCTCGTGGTGGACACACGGATTCCCTGATTCAATCACGTCACGTCAACCTCGTTTTCCTCAATGATATCTTTAACATTCCTGTATACACACAAAAACGTGGAAGTGTTCTTGATATTAAAACGGCAAATATATTCCTCTGTTGTAATTTCCCACCAATAATAATAATAATAATGATGATAATAATGTGATAGTTCGGCTGTTCTAGATATTTGTTATAGCCTATTCAAATATTCAATCCCAAAAACGCCGTTTCTAGAGAACTTGCTAAAATATCTGAAATGAACCATCGTGCCTACTTTTTCTTAACATATTTCATCTAGGTGCAGTGTCATTACTCGTTCAGCTTTACTAGACATTTGATATATTCAGTAGATCTATCTTTTTACGACCCTGTTTTACAAGCCGCAAAAAAACCTACCGTCCCAAAAACACCGTTTTTAGAGTATTATCTAAAATAACTACGATTAGCCAACATCCTTGCTTTTTTTCTTAACATAGTCCATCTAGGAGCAGTGTAATAACTACTTCGGCTTTACTATTACTATTAGATTTATTCAGTAGATCTATCTTTTTACAACCCTATTTTACAAGCCGCAAACGAACCTACTGTCCCAAAAACGACGTTTCTAGGGTATTAGCTAAAAAATCGAAAATTACCCGACATCTTTACTTTTTCTTACCATAGTTCATCTAGATGCAGTGTAATAACTACTTCGGCTTTACTTGATATTAGATATATTCAGTAGATATATCTTTTTACAACCCTATATAGAACCCTACTTTGCAAATCAGAAGAACTACAACTATGTTGCTGATATGTATCAAACTGCATGGCGCGGTCCCAGGGAATTGTAGTTTTTTAAAAATCTAAGTGTTTTTCCCAGATTTGGAATAAATAAATATTAAATTGAGAGTACACTGTGGACTTTAAGGGGATGGTAAACACATTTGTGAAATCAGATTTTAAATATCTAATTTCTAAATGGGTGAAAATTAATTTTATCCATATTTTATCCATATCTGACAGCACCCTCAGTTGTTGACTACACTCACATGATAGCTGAGGTCAAGAGCTCTCTATAACAGTTGGTCCTATGTCTGTACCCCCTTTAGTTGCTGAGTTATAAGCCCTCAAACATGCACTGAGGTCAAGGTTCAAAGGTCAATGGCTGAAAGCAGGAGCCATGTAGAATCTTCATACTGACATATGTCACTCTCCAGGTTGAGACCTTTCCAATGATGTATTTGGTTTAGCTGTACGACAAAGTTTAGATTTTTTCATTTTTTGGACACAAGCCATGCCAGGTGTAGTTTCAGAGAGCACTTTGAAGGCCCAGTGTATAAAATGAGTTTTGTTTCTTTGCTTGTTTTTTTCTTTTTTACTGTAGATAGTTACTAACATGAGTCATCCTCAGACAATACAATACTACTAAAAAGTAAAACCAATAATAACAATAATGAAATAAGCAAAAATAATATTAAAATCATATTGAAATTTTAAAATCTATTTACAGAGTGGAATGGTAGCCTAATAGATAACTTAGAAAATATTTATTATTGTTTAGACACTTTATTATTGCTTAGATACTATTTAGCCTATTATTGTATTTACTTTTAGCATGGTCTACTTTTGAGTAATTTCCGAGAAGTTATGATAAAAAAAAAAAAAAAAAATTACAGACTATAGGAGACAACCTCTTCAATGTCTCACGTCAATTAATTAACACTATTTGTCGGCTTTTTATAATGCTTTTTTTTTTTTTTTTTGCTGCTGTCCCCAGTTGAGAGTGGTGATTTGCTAAATACATTCTACAATAATAATTAGATTAACATTTGGTCTATAATATTGTTGGCTATATTACGCATTTTAATCAAAAAAAAAATGAAAGAATAAAAGAAATAAACACCAAAATAATTACTTTTTTTTATTGATACTCCTCTCTGACACACACACACACACACACACACACACACACACACACATTGAACACGTGATTGAATGAATGAATGAATGAATGAATGAACATTGGAAGTGGTTCAGCCACAGTCCCGCCGGCTGGCGTGGTCACATTGAGATTAAATTTTTTTTTATTACTAACAAAATGTTTTATATTGACCGTATGAATGGTTTCGTTTTCAAATAAATATTTGGAAACGAAAATATGCTTTGGTGTACTTTTACAGAGTTTTGCAATATGTATATAGCCTACCTGTATCAAAATGTATAATTTTCAGCAGCGGTTTGTGTGACAGCTGCCACGGTCGGAGGTATAATCAGCAGGGCAGCCGCTGGTTCTGTGGCGCTGGCTTGGGGTCCGCTCTCCCCTGGTGGAGTGGAGGGTGGCTGGGTAGCCAGGGGCAGACGGCTCCATGTGATGGTGTTTCCTCTCTGGTTTTTCCGTGCTCAGCCTTATTTTTATCTTCTTATTTATTTATTTATTAGTGGCGTTTGGATTCAGTTACGGCAGATGGATGGCAATCTGAAATGGAATGAAGCCCACAGACGGCAGACAGCAGCTACAAAACAGTAGTCTAGTGGAACGCGCCCCATCCGCCCACAGCACAATGCTCTTAAAGCCCTACGCTCAAAAGCTGGCAAAAATACATTTATTTTATTTTATGGCCTTGACATTAACCTGTAATATTGTTGAGTTATCAAAGACACTTCCGCGTTTTTGTGTGTACAGGAATGTTAAAGATATCATTGAGGAAAACGAGGTTGACGTGACGTGATTGAATCAGGGAATCCATGTGTCCACCACGGGAGAGGATCCTAATTGACTTTACATTGGCATTGTTTTCGTGGTGGCAGCACGTAATTTCAACCCATTACACGCTGCCACCACGGAATGCGGTGTTAAGAGGTCGTGGTCATTTCACATATTTCTGTGAGATCAGGTTGTTGCTGCGGTGACATGTGTCAGTCATCAATTCATTATGCTGTCATTGTGAACTGACTCTCTACAATGACAGCATCATGAATAGCTGGATTGATGATGTTAGACAGTGGCCTCTGGTAACTGATGAAGGTATCTTAAATGAGTACCGATATTATTTAGAAATCAATTATTTGTTTGAGCGATAAGCAGGAAAGATTAGAGTAATAGGGAGATAATAGACTGTATCATTAAACACTGTGTAATATAAAGTTAGCATACGTTACGTGTGCTGACGTTAGCAAGCTAGCAGCGTGACATTTAATCATTATGGACAGGCTACGTGACTAAAAACAACACGTGTTTGTGTTTTGTTTTAGGTATTCAAGAATATTTTATTGATTGCCTGGCCTCCGATGACCAGAAAAACAGCAATTACAGGTATCTGATTGAGGGTCAAAATTACCTGAGCTCCAGATGATTGAAGGTGATCAATATTGATCGCCTTCAATATGATGTGATGGTCACATAGCCTGTCCATAATGATTAAATGTCATGCTGCTAGCTTACTAACATCAGCACACGTAACGTATGCTAACGTTAAATTACACAGTGTTTAATGATACAGTCTATTATCTCCCTATTGCTCTAATCTTTCCTGCTTATCGCTCAAACAAATAATTGATTTCTAAATAATATCGGTACTCATTTAAGATACCTTCATCAGTTACCAGAGGCCACTGTCTAACATCATCAATCCAGCTATTCATGATGCTGTCATTGTAGAGAGTCAGTTCACAATGACAGCATAATGAATTGATGACTGACACATGTCACCGCAGCAATGGCGGTGCTGCAAGATGGCGGCATACACAAATTGCTCGCCGAATTTGTCTATACTCTGCTCTGCTCTACTCTACTATACTCTGCTCTACTCTATAATCTGCTCGACTCTACTCTACTCTGCTCTACTCTACTATACCCTGCTCAACTCTGCTCTACTCTGCTCTACTCTACTATACTCTGCTCTACTCTACTGTTCTCTGCTCTACTCTATACTCTATTCTGCTCTACTCTGCTCTGTTCTTATCTACTCTGCTCTGTTCTCCTCTGCTGTACTTTATTCTACTCTGCTCTACTCTACTATACTCTGCTCTACTCTATTCTGCTCTACTCTGCTCTGTTCTACTCTGCTCTACTTTGCTCTACTCTGCTCTACTCTGATATACTCCGTTCTGCTTTACTCTGCTCTACTCTGCTCTGTTCTTCTCTATTCTGCTCTGTTCTACTCTGCTCTACTTTATTGTACTCTATTCTACTCTACTATACTATACTCTGCTCTACTCTACTATACTCTGATCTGTTCCCTCTGCTCTACTTTGCTCGGTAGCACTTTATTTTACAGTACGCTAATTAGACGTAATAAGCCGTATTTTGTATCAAATTAGAAAAAACTACACCTAATATAATCTTTATTAGACAGTAAAATAGACAACGTTGCTCTAATAGGACGTAACAATCCGTAGTTTGTACCAAATTAGGTAGAAATATGTTCGCAATTTAGACACTGAAGAAAAAACAATCATGTCCTAATAAGAGCTAACAAGACATATTTTGCAACAAATTAGACAAAAACTAGAGGTAATTATATTTTATTAGATATTGAACAAACAATTATATCCTAATAAGAGCAAACAAGACGTACTTTTCAACAAATTAGACAAAAACAAGAGGTAATTATATTTTATTAGATATTAAACAAACACAATTATATCCTAAAAAGAGCAAACAAGACGTACTTTACAACAAATTAGACAAAAACAAGAGGTAAAATATTTTATTAGACAATAAACAAACACCAACAAATCCCTTGTTGCCTGGATGGCTCATTCTCTGGACTCCCATTTGTAGGTAGTAATATATAGCGACCCTTATTCAACCTGAACTAGATCTTATTAGAGACTAATTAGGTATAAATTTAAGCAAAACCATACTCTAAATTAAAGTCTGCACCGTTCCGCCTTATTCAACCGGAACTAGATCTTATTAGAGGCTAATTAGGTATAAATTACAGCAAAACCATACTCCAAATCAAAGTGTGCACCGTTCTGCCTTATTCAGCCTGAACTAGATCTTATTAGAGGCTAATTAGGTATAAATTACAGCAAAACCGTACTCTAAATTAAAGTCTGCACCGTTCCGCCTTATTCAGCCTGAACTAGATCTTATTAGAGGCTAATTAGGTATAAATTACATCAAAACCGTACTCTAAATTAAAGTCTGCACCGTTCCGCCTTATTCAGCCTGAACTAGATCTTATTCAACCTGAACTAGATCTTATTAGAGGCTAATTAGGTATAAATTACAGCAAAACCGTATTGTACACTGAAGTGTATTATTCAAAGTTTTTAACAATTACAACAACCAATAAACACCCAACACCCCTTGACGCAGGGGCTCCAGGGATGAAGAGTTAATGTTGCCCCCCGTCCTCTTCTTGCTGTAGCATGTTTTAGGTGTTCAGCTGCATGTCTTCGGACATTATCTGTTCCCTCTTTAAATGACTTCAGGACAGCGTCTGTAAAAGTTGGAAGACAAAAAGTGTTAGCAATGCATAAGCAATCTGTAAGCCATGCACTTGAGCACACTGCATAAATATATAGCTCCATTTGCTGCATAACAAAGCTAGAGACACTACATTATACTACCTCAGTCAAATACAGATGTTGAAAAGTGCTGCAACCAGCAAAAGAATCAAACATCTAAGATACTTTGTATGTCAGGGTTCAATATAACATTTGTTCCCTACTTCTCTACTCTTTTCACTGGCCCGGCCGCTAAAAAAATGAAAATAACTTTTTTTTTTACCTAAGTTTTATTACTTTGATTTCATCTCACATTAATTTCATTGAAATGATTTCACATCAATTGTACACATTTCAGATAATAACAGATAACTAACAGACTAATCATTTTTTATCAGAGAAGAGAATTTTGGACTGTTGAAGGTGAAATATACAGTGTGCCTGTATAAAAAGCAGGCTATATTAATTTTTCAGATACTTGCTTTCTAATTATTATTATCATCAACACTTGAGAATTATTTTGAAGAAACTTTTATTTGTAAGGATTGTTAATATTCATGTTCAGTTAATGTGGTAAATATTTTGTTAAAACAAAACTGCATTTCATTTCAATATTTGAGTTTGACGTAATAAGTACACAAGTTAATTTCCAAGTAAAATGCTGTTGTATTAAAAGGGACTTCACTCCCCAGAATGCTCTGGGAGAGGCACGTATCACGTGGGTGACATCAGTTAGCTTCTGTGTTAGCAGCCAAGCTGAAATACAGTTAAAAAACAGACAAGCTGTGTACTTCTTGTTTGCACAAGCTCACGTGTCTGTGGCTTTTGTCATTCACCAAACATGAGGTTTGATTTTAAGTAGTGATGTTACGTGGTGTGCTGATCGAAGCGTGTGTCGAGTAATCCAGGAAGAGTTTCCGCGATGCGCCTATCGAGGCTTGTAGCGTTTCAGACAAGTGACGTCATTGATGACGTCTGAAGCCTCGCTGCCCAGCTGTACCATGAGACTGGTTTGGGAAGCGGTTCAGATCTTGGTGTGAGGTCTGCACAGAAGTGACACAGAACACAAATATTACCCCTTTTGTCATTATTATATTATATGACACTGCACCACAATACAATTTTTGGCCAAATTATTGGTTTATACACATAGGATGCATTCACAAAACAATAACAGTTTATTGTACATGTATTTGATACAGTATAGTCCTGATATAAAAATAAAAATAAATAAAATATAAAATAAAGTTATATGGTCATATATTTTATCATCATTATTATTATTATTTATCATTATTATTGTTATTATCATCATCATCATCATCATCATCATAATCATCGTCATCATCATTAATAGTCATTCCCAACACCCATTACTGACACAAAATACCGTGTATCACAGATTACATGGTTAAGATCACAGCTGCCTGTCTTACACACTTTGGCCATCAGGTGGTTTTGTGTGCACATGAAGCCTCGAGAAATGAGCCCTTTTCTGAACCAATTTGCTGGAAAGCTTCAATGCTTCATGAGGCTTCATCTCACCATCACTAATTTTAAGTCCAGTGTCTCATCCATTTTTAAGGTTTTAAGAGGAAGCTGCGACAACTGGAATTCACACCCTTATCTGAGCACACACATACAGCCTCTGAACTTCGACAAAAACACTGTACTTACTCAATGTACTTACAACTATTACAATGCACCGACCGCAATAATGTTTAGGTACTTACAGAACATTCTGGAGCTTCTTTGCCAGCCTCCCACCGAGACACATCAGACTCGCGATGACTGATGTCTTCTTCGTCCTTCTTCTTCTTCTTCCTTTTAATATTTTATGGCGGGTGGCAACCAATGTTAAGGTGCATTACCGCCCCCTACTGTGTTGGATGAATTGATCTCCCCTCACACAAACTAGCAGGGCGCTCTGTTAGGGTTGTCCCGCCCCTCCCTCTCCCCCCAAGCAATCAATACCTAAAGAAATTAACGTTTCCTTTGACTGACTAATGAGAAGAGGAATAAAACTAAGGTTCTAACTCATCCCACGCAGAACCAGTGTAAAAACCTGCATTTCTTATGCTGCCTTCAAAGGGAAACGTTAATTTCTTTAGGTATTGATTGCTTGGGGGGGGGGGGGACAACCCTAATACTAGTTTGTGTGAAGGGAGATCAATTCATCCAACACAGTAGGGGGTGGTAATGCACCTTAACGTTAGTTGCCACCCGCCATAAAATATCAAAAGGACGAAGAAGAAGAAGGAAGAAGAAGACATCAGTCATCACGAGTCTGATGTGTCTCGGTGGGAGGCTGGCGAAGAAGCTCCAGAATGTTCTGTAAGTACCTAAACATTATTGCAGTCGGTGCATTGTAATAGAGCTAACAAGCTAGCTAGCTAATGCTAGCTAATGCTAACGTAGTTAACTCCAGTTGTCGTAGCTTCGTCTTAAAACCTTAAAAATGGATGAGACCCTGGACTGATCTAATTTGTTGTAAAGTATGTCTTGTTTGCTCTTTTTAGGATATAATTGTGTTTGTTTAATATCTAATAAAATATAATTACCTCTAGTTTTTGTCTCATTTGTTGCAAAGTATGTCTTGTTTGCTCTTTCTAGGATATAATTGTGTTTGTTTAATATCTAATAAAATATAATTACCTCTAGTTTTTGTCTAATTTGTTCCAAAGTACATCTTGTTAGTCCTAATTAGGATATAATTGTGTTAGTTTTTGTCTAATTTGTTGCAAAGTACGTCTTGTTAGCTCTTATTAGGACACAATTGTTTTTCTTTAGTGTCTAAATTGCAAACATATTTCTACCTAATTTGGTACAAACTACGGATTGTTACGTCTTATTAGAGCAACGTTGTCTATTTTACTGTCTAATAAAGATTATATTAGGTGTAGTTTTTTTCTAATTTGATACGTAATATGGCTTATTACGTCTAATTAATGTCTAATTAGCGTATTGTAAAATAAAGTGCTACCCTTTGCTCTACTCTACTCTGATATACTCCATTCTGCTTTACTCTGCTCTACTCTGCTCTGTTCTTCTCTACTCTGCTCTGTTCTACTCTGCTCTACTTTATTCTACTCTGCTCTACTCTATACTCTATTATACTCTGCTCTACTCTATTCTGCTCTACTCTACTCTGTTCTACTCTGCTCTACTTTGCTCTACTCTGCTCTACTCTACTATGCTCTGCTTCACTCTGCTCTATTTTGCTCTACTCTACTATTCTCTACTCTGCTCTACTCTACTATGCTCTGCTCTGCTCTACTCTATTCTGCTCTGCTCTACTATTCTCTGCTCTACATTACTATGCTCTGCTCTACTCTACTCTACTCAGCTCTACTCTATACTCTACTCTACTCTTCTCCACCCTACTCTACTCTTCTCTACTCTATTCTGCTCTGTTCTACTCTGCACCTGCTCTGCTCTACTATACTCAGCTCTACTTTACTTTGCTCTTCTCTGCTCTACTCTGCTCTACTCTACTATATTCTGCTCTACTCTGCTCTACTATACTCAGCTCTACTCTACTCTACTTTGCTCTTCTCTTCTCTGCTCTACTCTGCTCTACTCTATTCTGCTCTACTATGCTCTGCTCTACTCTACTATACTCTGCTCTATTCTACTATACTCTGCTCCACTATACTCTTCTCCACTCTACTCTACTATGCTCTGCTCTATTCTGCTCAGCTCTACTCTACTCTACTCTACTCTACTCTGCTTTGCTCTACTCTGCTCTACTCTACTACATTCTGCTCTACTCTGCTCTACTATACTCAGCTCTACTCTACTTTGCTCTTCTCTTCTCTGCTCTACTCTGCTCTACTCTATTCTGCTCTACTATGCTCTGCTTTGCTCTACTCTACTCTACTATACTCTGCTCTACTTTGCTCTATTCTACTATACTCTGCTCCACTATACTCTTCTCCACTCTACTCTACTATGCTCTGCTCTATTCTGCTCCACTCTACTCTACTCTACTCTGCTCTGCTCTGCTCTGCTCTCTCAAAAATTAAATTGTTTTATTGACCACAAAACATTTGTCTTTGTCTTTGTAATATTCCCACCATAAGGCATACATTTGAGGAAATATGATGCAACCTTAAAAACAGAATAATGGTCACTACCGAAACAGGACAGTCACTACTGAAACAGTGCAGTCACTACCGAAACACTGGGTGTTTTGTAAAAAATAAAGTATATTGAGTTATCAAAGTATTATGATGCTAATCAGTTACATTTATGTTTTGTTTCATCAGTTATTAACTCTGAAATCAATCTGATCAGCGTTATGCATTTTACAAAGAAAGATTGCATTTAGATTTTGAAGAATTCTATAATTTGAACTTCAAAATTTGTTAAAATATTAATTTTTATAGATTTAATTGTGAAAACCTTCAGTCAAAATTTGTAAAAATTTAAATCTTTAGACAAGGGAAGGAACAAGCATAACAGGTTGATATATTTTTTTTTGTAGAATATAATACTATATGTTTCGGTAGTGACAAATTTTGGGAGAGGAAAAACATTCCAAAACAGTCTGAAAATACAATATAAAAATTTATAGTCATTTTACTAGATATGTGACCTTTAGATATGGTACAATATATATAGGGACAAAGTTTTGAAAATAAAACATACAAAATTTCAAAATATTTCCAGCCTGACTTTGCACCCATATATATATATCCATCTTCTTTTTATATGGATATAAAAAGAAGATGGAGGAACAGCTGCAGCAGAGCGACGTCAGCTGAGTCTGGAGAGGTCTGAAAACCATCTCAGGACACAAACAACCAGACTCCCAGGCGAGAGGTGACCAGAGGTGGGTGAATGATCTGAATCTGTTCTTCAATAGATTTGATCAGTCTGCCCCTCCCCTGGCCCAGACATCACGGCTGCAACCCCCCTCATCCTCACCTTCACCTTCCCCCCCACCTACACTCCTGGCACACTGCTTCGACACCTCCCCCACTCCCGCTCCCCCGGACATCTCACCAACCCCCACTCCTCCCCCCACCTCATCAACCCCACCCCCCAGCACACAGCCCCCCTGCTCCAGCTTGTCCTTCACTACCTGTCAGGTGAGAGATCAGCTGAGGAGGATAAAGACGAGGAAGGCTGCGGGTCCAGACGGCATCAGCTCCAGGCTCCTGAAGTCCTGCGCAGACCAACTGTGCGGGATCTTCAACCTGAGCCTGAGGCTGGGGAGAGTACCACAGCTGTGGAAGACATCCTGCGTGGTAGCTGTGCCCAAGACTCTGCACCCCAAGGACTTCAGCAGCTTCAGACTGGTGGCATTAACATTGCAGCTCATGAAGACTCTGGAGCACCTGGTCCTGTCTCGTCTCCGCCCCGCAGTAGGCCCTTCAGTGGACCCGCTGCAGTTTGCCTACCAGCCTGGCATTGGGGTGGACGACGCTGTCATCTTCCTCCTGCATAGAGCTCTTTCTCACCTGGAGAAGCCTGGAAGCTCTGTGAGAATCATGTTCTTTGATTTCTCCAGCGCTTTCAACACCATACAGCCTGCGCTTCTGAGGGACAAACTGGAGCACATAGGGGTGGCTAATCACCTCACATCCTGGATCCTGGACTACCTCACGGACCGGCCGCAGTATGTCAGGACCCAGGATTGTGTATTGGACTTGGTTGTCTGCAGTACAGGGGCCCCGCAGGGGACAGTGCTGGCACCGTTCCTCTTCACCCTCTACACTGCAGACTTTTCATACGACACCCCCACCTGTCATCTGCAGAAGATCTCTGACGACTCTGCCATAGTCGGCCTCATTACAGATGGGGACGACAGGGAGTACAGAGAACTGAACCAGGACTTTGTGGACTGGTGCCTGAGGAACCACCTTCAGATCAACGCGGGGAAAACCAAAGAGCTGATGGTGGATTTCCGCAGGTGCAGCTACCTGCTGAGGCGGCTCAGGTCTTTTGGAGTGCAGGGGGTGCTCCTGAAGACCTTCTTTGACACTGTGGTGGCATCAGCCATCTTTTACGGAGTAGTCTGCTGGGGCAGCAGTGTCTCGGCTGCAGATAGGAAGAGACTGGACAAGCTGATCAAGAAGGCCAGCTCTGTCGTGGGATGCTCTCTGGACTCTGTGCAGGTGGTGGGAGAAAGGAGGACGACAGCCAAGCTGTCATCTCTGAGGACTAATGACTCCCATTCTCTGCAGGAGGAGATAAAAGCTCTGGAGAGCTCCTTCAGCGATAGACTGATTCACCCAAAGTGTGTGAAGGAACGCTATTGCAGGTCCTTCCTGCCTGCTGCTGTCAGGCTACATAACCAGCACTGCTCACAGTAAACTGCACCATGGACACTTTATTGACACTTTATTGACACTATGGACACTTTATGGACACCACAGCTGTCTGCTGTTTTGCACATACAATCACTTGCACTAGATGTGCCCCCTTTATCCACTGCTCATTTTCACTCACTGCTGCTCATTATTATCCACTTCCTATTATTTTCATTATTATTATTATTATTATTATTGTTATTTATCGCCGACTCTTGGATTTTTGTACTTATTTGCATGCCTAGTTATTTAAGTTTTTTAAGTCTAATTTTGAAATCTTTCATCTTACTCTTTTTCCTTGACTGCTGTAACACTGGAATTTCTCAATTATGGGATCAATAAAGGTGTATCTTATCTTATCTTATCTTATATATATATATATATATATATATATATATATATATATATATGTGTGTGTAAAGAAAAAACACATATATTGTGGCTACGTACCGCACACAAGACAGGACTAAGAAAGAGGATCGAGAATTTAATAGAGCAACGCGTTTCGCTTACAGCTTCATCAGGCTCAGGCTGTAAGCGAAACGCGTTGCTCTATTAAATTCTCAATCCTCTTTCTTAGTCCTGTCTTGTGTGTGGTATGTAGCCACAATATATGTGGTTTTTTCTTTACACGTTTGTACTTTTGCCACAGTACCAGCACCTTGACTTCAGCTGTGCATGGGCATTTTTCTATTTTTGATACAGTACAGGCCAAAAGTTTGGACACACCTTCTCATTCAATGCGTTTTCTTTATTTTCATGACTATTTACATTGTAGATTCTCACTGAAGGCATCAAAACTATGAATGAACACATGTGGAGTTATGTACTTAACAAAAAAAGGTGAAATAACTGAAAACATGTTTTATATTCTAGTTTCTTCAAAATAGCCACCCTTTGCTCTGATTTGCACACTCTTGGCATTCTCTCCATGAGCTTCAAGAGGTAGTCACCTGAAATGGTTTTCCAACAGTCTTGAAGGAGTTCCCAGAGGTGTTTAGCACTTGTTGGCCCCTTTGCCTTCACTCTGCGGTCCAGCTCACCCCAAACCATCTGGATTGGGTTCAGGTCCGGTGACTGTGGAGGCCAGGTCATCTGCCGCAGCACTCCATCACTCTCCTTCTTGGTCAAATAGCCCTTACACAGCCTGGAGGTGTGTTTGGGGTCATTGTCCTGTTGAAAAATAAATGATCGTCCAACTAAACGCAAACCGGATGGGATGGCATGTCGCTGCAGGATGCTGTGGTAGCCATGCTGGTTCAGTGTGCCTTCAATTTTGAATAAATCCCCAACAGTGTCACCAGCAAAACACCCCCACACCATCACACCTCCTCCTCCATGCTTCACAGTGGGAACCAGGCATGTGGAATCCATCCGTTCACCTTTTCTGCATCTCACAAAGACACGGCGGTTGGAACCAAAGATCTCAAATTTGGACTCATCAGACCAAAGCACAGATTTCCACTGGTCTAATGTCCATTCCTTGTGTTTCTTGGCCCAAACAAATCTCTTCTGCTTGTTGCCTCTCCTTAGCAGTGGTTTCCTAGCAGCTATTTGACCATGAAGGCCTGATTGGCGCAGTCTCCTCTTAACAGTTGTTCTAGAGATGGGTCTGCTGCTAGAACTCTGTGTGGCATTCATCTGGTCTCTGATCTGAGCTGCTGTTAACTTGCGATTTCTGAGGCTGGTGACTCGGATGAACTTATCCTCAGAAGCAGAGGTGACTCTTGGTCTTCCTTTCCTGGGTCGGTCCTCATGTGTGCCAGTTTCGTTGTAGCGCTTGATGGTTTTTGCGACTCCACTTGGGGACACATTTAAAGTTTTTGCAATTTTCTGGACTGACTGACCTTCATTTCTTAAAGTAATGATGGCCACTCGTTTTTCTTTAGTTAGCTGATTGGTTCTTGCCATAATATGAATTTTAACAGTTGTCCAATAGGGCTGTCGGCTGTGTGTTAACCTGACTTCTGCACAACACAACTGATGGTCCCAACCCCATTGATAAAGCAAGAAATTCCACTAATTAACCCTGATAAGGCACACCTGTGAAGTGGAAACCATTTCAGGTGACTACCTCTTGAAGCTCATCGAGAGAATGCCAAGAGTGTGCAAAGCAGTAATCAGAGCAAAGGGTGGCTATTTTTGAAGAAACTAGAATATAAAACATGTTTTCAGTTATTTCACCTTTTTTTGTTAAGTACATAACTCCACATGTGTTCATTCATAGTTTTGATGCCTTCAGTGAGAATCTACAATGTAAATAGTCATGAAAATAAAGAAAACGCATTGAATGAGAAGGTGTGTCCAAACTTTTGGCCTGTACTGTATATATGTACATATATATTAATAATTGACTGTTTTATTTTATGAAGACATAGATTGCCCGCAAAGGATGGCTTTCTATTTTCACAATAGTTATACGGTCCTCAGGTATGGCTTATCGGGTAGTAACTTCCTTCTGTTACGTTCCCCAGCCGCCTGTGTATTTATTATGTGGATGTGTTTATGTCTATGTATGAATTTGATCATCATGTTTAGTGGAGAGTCAGACCTCTCTTTCTGTCCGGAGATCATGTGTGTATTGTGTTAACAGGTGTGCAGGTGATTTGCTGGACGATCGTGACGTTGCTCCGAGTGGATTGGCTGAGCAAGGGGCTCGGCCTTCAGTGTCAACGGACAGCTACTGGATAACAAGCGTGACGTCACCGCTGCCGGATTGGTGGAGCAAGGGGCTCGGCCTTCATAACGCCGGCCACACGGAAGCCACGGCCCCACTCTCATACATGGCAGCAGCACATTGTATCGTTCTCGTTTTGTGATTGATAAGTACTTTGTTGTGTGACCCATGTGTGATTATTTAGCTTGCTTGCTAAGTAATTAATTCTTTTGTTAAGACCAGCGCCTTAGGGCCAACTGAGTTGTTTGTGTATATTGTAAATAGTCATTGTCACGTATTATTGTTTGCACGGAGCGTAGGGGTGAGCTGCTATTTTTGTCATACCTGTTTTCTCCTGTTTTTCGTTAGCCTAGGGAGTTAGGCCTAGTATTGTATTTTTGTTTCTTTTGTTTTTGTTAGGGATTAGTTATTTCGCCGGTCGGTAGACAGGTTGCTTTTTGTTTGTTGTTTTGGCCTGGGCTCACCCTGATGTCTTTTGCTCCATTTTGTGTGCGATATTGTACAGTGTGTTTTTGGAGTGTGTAGCAATAAATTGCTCACCTGTACATTTACTCCCGTGTTTCTGTGTGTCCTTATGTTACGCACCCACACCCCTAGACCGGGGGCGTAACATAAAGTGGGGGCTCGTCCGTTCTTTAGTCCCGTTTTCGTTGTTGAGATTTGTTGTTGCAAGTCTTTGGTTGGCAGTATTCTTTGTTGTGTGGGGGCACATCATATTCGATATGGACGAGTTTGCACAAAATCCCACCATGGACAAATTGGAAAGATGCACAAAAGTAGATTTATTTTTGATTGCCTCGTTCTTTGATGTCTCTATTCCCTTAAATGCATGTAAGGTGGAGATTAAGAGTTGTCTGTCACAGCGGTTGGTGGAGAAGGGCGTAATTAAAGTAGCGAAATTGCAGTCGGTCCCTGTATCTGAGGGTTTAAACATGGAAGTGGGAGCGGGGGCTGCCACGGCCACACAAGCTCCCAGCGGCCAGGTGAAGCTCGGGGCGGAGGCTCCTGCTGTCATCCGGATCTCAAGCACGGATCCGATTCCGCTGCTACAGGCTGGGGTGGACACGGAGGATCTGAAGCTGGCTCTTCGTATGAAGGAGGTGGAGCTGGAGACAAAAAACCGCGAGGTTGAGCTCATGCACCTCCGCATAAGGGCTATGGAGCTTGACAGACCTTCACTTACGTCTACCCCGGTGAGTATGCGCCTTCCTGCCACTGCTGCTGAACAGTTTGACGTAAGCCGGCACATTTCCTTAGTGCCGCCGTTTAGGGAGAGTGAAGTTGACTCCTACTTTAATGCTTTTGAACGCATCGCAACAACTTTGAGGTGGCCCAGAGATGTCTGGAGCCTTTTGCTACAATGTAAGCTGGTGGGTAAAGCTCAAGAGGTTTGTGCAAGCTTAACCATTGAGCAAAGTCTTGATTATGACGTGGTGAAAGCCACTGTGCTATGTGCATATGAGTTGGTCCCCGAGGCATATCGCTAAAAGTTCCGTGCCTGTGAGAAGTCTGCCAACCAGACTTACGTGGAGTTTGCCAGAGAGAAAACTGTTCTGTTTGATAAGTGGTGCACTGCCAGTAAAGTGACAGATTTTGCTCAACTCCGTGAACTAGTTCTGTTGGAGGAGTTCAAGACTTGTCTTCCTGAGAACATTGTTGTGTATTTAAATGAACAAAAAGTTGGGTCGCTGTCAAAAGCTGCGGTGTGTGCAGATGAGTTTGTGCTGACTCACCGAGTTGCATTTCCTTCTGCGCGTCGTGAGCATACTCCGAGTCCAGGTGTAAATATCCATAAAAATCCAAAACTCCCGACAAAATCCCCACAGCGTCCTAATACAGCTTCTCCTGACAGCCGTGAATGTTTTTACTGCCACGAGTCTGGACATCTTATCGCTAGCTGTCCTGCTCTCCAGCGCAAAGAGGCTAATCAGGGCTCCAGAAAGCCGAAAAGTGTGGGTTTTGTCCAGTCGATTCCTGCTCCGACCTCCATCCAGACTGCCCCTGCTTTGCCCGCTGTGAGCTCAGACGAACCTAAAGAAAATGAAGTAGATGAGTTGTACAAGCCATTTATCACCGAAGGTTCAGTCTCACTGACAGGGGAAGATAAAGACCAGATACCGGTCACAATTCTACGTGACTCAGGAGCGAATCAGTCCCTTTTGTTGCGGAGTGTCTTACCTTTTTCCTGTAGTTCATTCTGTGGTTCCGATGCTCTTCTGTGGGGGGTGGAGATGAGTACTATGAGAGCGCCGCTGCACTCTGTGTTTCTGCGCTCACCTCTGGTTACCGGTCCTGTGAAACTCGGCTTACGTTCCCGCCTGCCAATTCAGGGTGTGGATCTAATCCTCGGTAATGATTTGGCTGGAAAGACCAACGCCTGTGGTGATTGAAAACCCTGTGCCTGACTCTGTTTCACCTGTGTCCGCTACTGTTAATCCTGTGTTCCCTGCCTGTGTTGTGACGCGTGCGCAGTCACGCAAATTCGGAGACGTGATGAACCTGGCTGACTCATTCATGTTCTCCCCTGAGGATAAAACAGAGTCTCCTCGTGCAGCCAAACCTGTGAAAAATGTGTCTATGAATCTGCTGCCCGCAGAGGCGGAGTTGGCGTTCGAAGTGGATCGAAGTGCGTTCATTGCCGCACAGCAGAATGACCCGACTCTGGTCACGTGCCTGGCGCTTGCCACTGCTCCAAGCTCAGAAACCCCGCGTGTGTACGCTGTTGTGGATGGGGTCTTGATGCGCAACTGGTTTCCCCCAGCTGTTGGCAATCTGGAGTGGAATGTGGTCCAGCAGTTAGTTGTTCCCCAGAGTTTTCGGTCACATGTTCTTAGTCTGGCTCATGACAATCTCTCTGGCCACTTAGGAATAAAAAAAACCTACCACCGCATCATGCGTTATTTCTACTGGCCAGGGCTGAAGTCTGATGTCACTCGTTTTTGTCGTTCTTGTCATGTGTGCCAAGTCAGTGGAAAGCCTAATCAGATCATTCCTCCCGCTCCGCTTCAGCCCATTCCTGTACTTGGGGAGCCGTTTGAGCACCTGATCTTGGACTGTGTCGGTCCGCTCCCTAAGACAAAGTCCGGTCATCAGTACCTGTTGACGTTGATGTGTGCCGCTACTCGCTACCCCGAAGCCATTCCATTACATACCCTAAAAGCTAAAGCTGTTATCAAGGCACTCACTAACTTCTTTTCCACTTTTGGGTTGCCGAAGTATGTGAAGACCGATCAGGGGTCAAATTTTATGTGTAAACTGTTTGCGCAGGTGCTGGCTTCACTGTCAATCAAGCACCACAAGTCTAGCGCTTACCATCCCCAGTCCCAGGGGGCGCTTGAGCGTTTTCACCAGACGCTTAAATCCATGATGAGGAAATACTGTTTGGAGAGTGAAAAAGATTGGGACGAGGGCTTGCCTTTTCTCCTGTTAGCAGCGAGAGAGAGTGTGCAGGAGTCCACCGGTTTCAGTCCTGCAGAGTTGGTGTTTGGACAGACCGTGCGTGGTCCCCTTCGTTTGCTCCGAGAGCAGTTCTTGTCCGAGACTGACAGTCCCAGTATCAATGTGTTAGATTATGTCAGCAAATTCAGAGAGAGGTTGCACAAAGCACGTGACGCTGCCCGCAGCGCCCTGACTGAAACTCAGGCTAAAATGAAAAAAAGATTTGACAAGAAATCCGTCAGGAGAGAGTTCCAGGTTGGTGAAGAGGTGCTGGCCCTTCTGCCAATGTCTGGTGCCGCTCTCCAAGCAAAGTTCTGTGGTCCTTATGTGAGTGAGGAAAAACTTAGTGAGACTGATTATGTTGTGCACACCCCTGACCGCATACGAAAAAGTCGAGTGTGCCATGTGAATATGTTGAAGCAGTACGTCACACGCCATGCTGCTGTGCCTCCTCCTGTCAGTCCTGCCGCTGTAGCCACTGTCGCAGCTGCAGATGTGACTCCTTCTCAGTATGCTCCACAAAGTGATGGCTTAAGAGCGAGCAGCCCTCCATGCTCGCGACTTAAAAATTCTGAAATTATAAGAAACTTGTCAGCTCATTTGGAACATTTGGATGCTTCTGCCAAAACAGACATCATTCAGCTCATTGAAAATTATCCCACTTTGTTTTCAGACACACCATCCCGTACAACCGTCCTTTCTCATGATGTCGATGTTGAAAACCACCCACCCATCAAACAGCATGCTTACCGTGCAAACCCGACTAAGCGTTCACTTCTCCAAAATGAGGTGGAATATTTGTTGGAGAACGGTCTGGCTGTTCCCAGCTCCAGTGCATGGAGTTCTCCCTGTTTGCTTGTGCCCAAGTCGGATCAGATGCCACGTTTCTGCACAGATTACAGAAAAGTAAATAATGTGACCAAGGCTGACTTGTACCCCTTACCCAGAATGGAGGACTGCGTGGACCGAGTGGGTTCGGCCACATACGTCACAAAACTTGACTTACTGAAGGGCTATTGGCAAGTCCCGTTAACTCCTCGGGCCTCAGAGATCTCCGCTTTTGTCACTCCGGATAGCTTCCTCCAGTATACAGTCATGCCCTTCGGTCTCCACTATGCACCTGCCACATTCCAGCGGCTGATGCACATCGTTTTGGCTAATGTAAAAAACTGTGAGGTGTATCTTGATGATGTTGTGGCATACTCAGAAATCTGGTCTGAGCATGTTACAGTCCTGAAAGAGATTTTCAAGAGGATGAAAGACACAAATTTAACTTTGAACCTGGCGAAGTGTGAGTTTGGTAAAGCCACTGTTACTTACCTTGGTAAACAGGTGGGCCAGGGACACGTGCGTCCCGTTGATGTGAAAGTCCAAGCCATCGTAACTTATCCTGTCCCCCAGGCTCCTGGCTGGGGCTTGGGGTTTACTTGGTGCTGATTGGATATACTCAAGGAGGGATGTGACGTGAACAGAAAGCTACAAAATAGCCGGCATTTTTAAAACTCAGCAGACGAGGGTTAGCTCGTTCATATAGCTTCCGCCGCCATGTAAAAAAAAACTCAGTTACAACATGATTGAGCTAGCAAAGCAGTTTTGTGTTGCTATGTGTGGTATTTATTCAGTCATGGGAAATCACGATGTCTAGAAAGCATCAGTAGTGGCTGCAGCTGACAGGGACAGTTCACAACAGCATCTGTTAAAAGCCTCCCGTTGTCGGATACGACGTGAAACTACTCCAGTTAGCTCAATCGTGTTGTAACTAAGATATCCGCTGGAAAAAATATTTTTTTCATGGGCCATTTACTGAGTTATTACAGACACCGCTATCGGCTAACAGCTAACAACGTCCCTACGTCGCCCCAGTCAAAATGGTCGCGCAATGATTATGTCACATCCAGAGCCCGTAACTTTACAGGAACCTTCCTCGTACTCCGCTCTGTCAGTGGAGACACGGCGGTTGAGAGAGCCGAGCAAGAGGACGTTCCTGTAGTAGTTCCTGCCCCCCAAATAGTACCAGGAACTTCTTCAGTGGAAACGGGCCTAAAGTTCAGTGCGATTTGAATGGGCATGCTTCATTAATATCAAATGACAGCAGGGGGCGACAGTGTTGTTCATCCATCCACTATCCATTCATCTTCATCCGCTTATCTGGGGCCGGGTCGTGGGGGCAGCAGGCCAAGCAAAGCACCCCAGACATCCCTCTCCCCAGCAACACTTTCCAGCTCCTCCTGGGGGACCCCAAGGCGTTCCCAGGCCAGACGAAGACGAGATGTTGTGTATAAGGAAATAGAAGAAGCTCTCCGCTCGCCCACACTTTGGCGTACGCTGGTGAGATGAGGCAACGTACCTAACCTGAAAGGAAAGGAAAAGTTTAGGGGAATATAAATAATGATATTTAGCGGCGGATTCTCCATTTTTGCACCACTTATACTTATTAAAGTGTTAGTGTTAGACATCGTAGCAAAGGTCTTAACTCTGTTAAACACAGTTTAAGACTTTTGAAACCTTTCTTTTGCTTCTTTTCCTTATGAAAAAGGGGTGATTTCACTGATATTTATGAATCAAAAACCACTAACGTTATACTTAGACTTGTCAAATCTAGACTAAATTACTAAGGACACTTACTAAGACTCACTAAAACACAGTTTAAAATTTGTGAAACCTTTATTCTTTTGGGGAAAACTGAAAAAAAACACCCAGACCACATTAAACAGATTTGACAATGTATTCTTAAGAGATATTGTGTGATCGTATTTCAAAAGGTAAAAATATGTCTAAGTATAATAAGTATAGTGTTATTTGATCTGGACCTGGTCTAATGTGGTTGATGGAGAAATGTCAGTGAAATCGCCCTTTTTCTGTTTTCATAAGCAAAATAAACTGTGTTTTAAGGCTTTTGCTATGATGCGTAACACTCTTTAATAAGTGTAAGTGGTGCAAAACAGGAGAATGAACCATTAATAATGTTTCCCAGAACATTCACTTAACTGGGAATCAGAAGCTACAAATCAGAAGCTAACTTTAGCGTTGTTACTGCGCTGGCTAAACTTTCCTCCTTTGAACTTATATGCACTTATTATTGCTTTGCTGCCGATTAGCAGCAAACATGTCCTATGCTGCATTTAGGTTTTGTCAGTAAAATAAAAGGGAAAGTCACTCATGCTTCTGGTTTCATGGCTTATTGCTAGATGACTACTGTTGTTGCAAGCTTGTTCCACACGGTAATTGGAAATTAATGACAACTTTTCCATTATTAATGTGCTACATATTTGTAATGGTCTGTTGACAAACTAGAAACTAGGTGCTGATTTTAGTTAGCTATACAGTATTTCTTGTATTGCCTTACGTAGACCATTAATATTGTATTTTTTCACATCTAGAGTGCCAGCGATGATGGCTTTGCGGCTGTGTGGAACAACAGTTTGATGGCTTCTCACCAACTGGGAGACATCACGGCTGACAGAAATCCATATGTCAGACTATATATTATGGTTAAGGGACTGAAACTAACAGTTTTTCTCTATAGGTTCAATATATGGACAAGGTGCACCAGCTTCTTTCCCCTCATCTCAACCTCAACCCTGTCATCTTCATCAGGAGTGGAAAGGAAGATGAAGAAGAAGGACAAAATGAAGCAATGCAAGAAAAACTAAGAAATAAAGAATTAAATGCTATCAGTTATATGATACACAATGTACAATTTACATTTAATATTACAGCCCACTATTAGCGCTTTAGAATACAGCCCGCATACCCTGTACTTACCCTGTAACTACATGTAACTATGGGGTAACGAGTAGCGCTTTAGAATACAGCCCGCATACCCTGTACTTATCCTGTAACTACATGTAATAAGAGGAAAACTACCACTGCATATATCACTTGTTCTGTAAATACAGAGAACAATGTGAGATGTTTGTTTTCAGATTCAGATTCAGAAAACTTTATTGTCTGTCGTAACAGAAAATCTTCTTCGACGTGGCTCCACATACAAATCAAGACAATACACTGATTGGAAACACAGATTCTGAAAGCACACACAGTGTGTATAGATCTTAAAAACAAGTATAAAATTAAAACTGTAAAAATAGACAAGATAAAAGGTGTGGATATGTGTAAAGTGACATAGTGCATCAGGGTTATTTTTGTCCATTGTTCATTGTTTATTTAAAATGTTTATGGCAGTGTGTATGAATGAGTTTTTGTGAATGTTTTTCCTAGATAGGGGGACTTTAATTTGATTTTACTTGCCTCAAAACATGGAAGAACAAACTGTAAATTAACTGCACAGTAAGCTGTCAGTAAAGCATATCAAGCATATGCGTTGTGTTTTATCTTGCTATATTTGTATGTATTTCCTGGGATGAAAGGAAAGCGAGCACAGAGCTGGAAAAAGGTGAGCTTGCATGCTGAGGAGCCGTAATGCCGGACGAACACAATTGCCAGGGAGAAGACCTTCAACATTTTAATGACTTCAAAATTGTCAACGTGTTTACACCAAAACACAAGTGAGTCACATCTAGGGTGGGTGAACTCTGTCTGCTGACGGCAAGCGGAGTCATGACGTCATAAACGAGCATCCAGTAATGTAAAGTTGGTGAGGTGAGCGACAGCTGAGACGGTCTTCAGACGGCAACAGTATCCATGACAACATACTGTCACCTGGACCTTTGTTCCGAAGTAAATGCAAGGATGTACTCTGTAGTTGTATAGGCGGGAACTGCCCATTGGTTCGACAGCCCATTGGTCCAACATCCCATTGTTCCAACCATATTAAACTCATTGTTCCGAAGTCCGTTCCGAAATCATCATGACGCCCTATGGTTAAGGTCTGGTTAGGTTTAGGCACAAAAACCACTTGGTTAGGGTCAGGAAAAGATCATGGTGTGGGATAAAATGAAAAAGAAAGTGACAAACACATAAGCCGTGAGCCGGCTCCGCCTCAAGCCGGTCGCGGCGCACCATACGCCCGCCGCGAGCTATTCAGCACCGCGGACAGTTGGACTAATGGGATGTTGAACCAATGGGCTGTCAAACCAATGACATGGACCCGTATAGGCTACCCACTGAAAATATAAAGGAACAATGTAGATTGACTGTTTGTTTGTTATTAGGTCATTTTGAAATAAAATCACATCTGATTTATTAGTTGCTGCAGAAGTCTTCCTCCATTTTCTCTCCGATTTTTCAGTTTTATTGTCATACTGTACCCTGTTATAATAGAATAGGTACCCAGTAGTTAAAAATACCTACTGTATAAGTTCTCTGTAAATTCCCCCCAAACATACATATTATTGATAGGCAGGTCGCACATACGTAAGGGATAATGTATAATGAGCCAGTGAATACTGGGAAAATAACTCCCTTCAGGGGAATTAAACCTATTTCCCTGTCGGGAGTTATTTTCCCAGTATTCACCGGCTCATTATACATTATCCCGCTTATTACACGGCTAATTATCAGTTAAATAAATAATGTTGTCTGCCTCTGCGAAGTGCATTAAAACCGACCGGATTTGACAACTTTTGGTGAAAGTTTTGTACTCACCCAGGCTTAGTGGACTGAACCGAGGCATAAAACTCGCGTAAAATGTCATTAAGCATGACTGCCGAGTGTGTATTCAAATCCGTCTTCTTTTGTTTTTGGCAGAGAAAGTCCGTAGGTATTCTTTTTCTTCAGCGGCATCCGTTAAAATCAGCCACTTCTGTTTGTTTTTTCCCTCGGAAGTTGTATGACAGCTGCAGTGTTGCAGGGCAGCATCCCTAGCAACGCTGGGCTACATAGCAACTGTGTGTAATGACCGTTGCTACTAGCAGCGGTCATTACACAGTAATATCAGACCGCAGAATGCCGCTACTGACCAATCAGAATACAGCATTTAATAGAGCCGTGTAATAACCTGTTATAATAGATTAGGTACCCAGTAGTTAAAAATACCTATTGTATAAGTTCTCTGTAAATTCCCCCCAAACGTACATATTATTGATCAGTAAGTCGCACATACCCCGTTATAATAGAATAGGTACCCAGTAGTTAAAAATACCTATAATATAAATTCTCTGTAAATTCACAAATTGTTAGCCCCTTGTTCCATAACATCTTGTTGCCCTGTACCTACATGTATGTATTGGTACGTACTACACTGGTGCACCGTTAGTACAACAGATTACACCGTAACTACCTGATAGTTACGGTGTAAATTGCGTGTTGTAATCTAAAGCATTACCGAATTTGGTGGTCGTAGGTCCAAATTCAAGGTCAGTGTTACCTCACAAAATATTTTTTTGGGAATAACTCAAGAATTATTATGCTAATTGTGACAAAATTCTATACAGATGTCTCACAGGATAAAATGATGAAGTGACATTTTATATCTAAAGGGTCAAAGATCATCTTCACTGTGACATCATAATGTTCTGCATAAAACACTTTTCAGGCCATTATTCCCTGTCATATCTCAGGAACAGAGGGAGTGACATTTGGTCAGATACTGAATTGGTGACAGTAATCTTGAAATTGTGCTGATTGTATAGATCTTCTGTGCTGTGGGTGAAGATGTGTGTGAAGCATCCATATTTTCACAGACATGAATATAAATGTCTATGATGAACTTGACTGGTGTGCGGAGGCATACAACCGCAGAGCGGTAATTCTAGTTCATAGCTCTTATAACTAGTGCGTAACCTGCATGCTAACAAAGTGGCTGATTGTCATGTTACAGTATGTGAGGTGTATCTGCTGATGTCCTTGTTGCTCCTTTACCCCCCTGCAACTCCCACAGCTGAATTTTTGATTAATTGCGAATATTTCTCACAAAAGCTTCAATGCCCAATAACTGGGTTTCGGGACAGCCCAAATGGTAGTAGAATTACTGATGGTAGTAGTAATAGTCCCAATACTGGCATTAGTATTCATTTATCTCATATTTGTGTGGCTACAGTCCAAGTCTCCCTCTGAAATGAAAGCACATCTTGTTTGAAATCCTCTCTAAACACAGCAGCAGAGTTTTGATGTTTCTCTGAGCTCAAAGACTTTCACTCAAGTGATCTCTATGTCATGTTTGTGTGGTGATTGATTTTTTCGGGGATGTGAAGTTGAGTGCTTACTACCACAGTGAGCACCCAACAGTGCAATGGCTGCTTTTGTACTGATCTGTCCTGCTGTCACAGATCAAATCAAAATAAGGAATAAACCCATGGGACATAGCAGAGGCTTAGTGGGCTAAGCAACATCTCACGTCTCCTTTGTCTTTTTTTCCTCTTCTTTATTCTATTTTCCTTACAGTTTTTTGCTTTCATTGTTGTTCCTCTTATTTCCCCACCCTCTCGACCTTTCCTAACCTTTCCTCTATTCTCTTAACCCATTTTTCTCTTCTCCCATTGCTGTCCTCTCAAAGGGATAACACCAAGAAGCATCGTTTTCAGAGCTCCTGGTAAATGTATGTCCCTTTTAAGACTGAACTTAAAATCATTTTTATGCAATTGAAAATAAATAAACATACTTGAAATTAAATGGTTTTGAATTATGGCCTTTGATCATGCAATTTCCTTTGCTGTTTCTTCTGTCGTTTTCAAGGGTGTCAAACTGAGGACAGATGGAATAAAAACCTAGTTTTATTATGAGACCAGCAAAGAAGTGTACACAGCCTGGATCCACATTCTGGATGAGCTGGCACATTCCGTCTAATCAACTTCAGCCTCCTGACCAAATCACATACTGTAATGTTGGTAAGAAATGATGCTTTAGATCTGCTGCAATGAGAACTATGTCATGCATGAGTGTTTCTAATGCCTGTTTAACATCCAAAGTGCTGTGTATCTCCAATGAGGCTTTGAAGGGACTGTGAAGGGATGCCTAGGCATGCCAGGTAGCTGTGTAAGTGTCTGTGTGTGGCTGGATGCTGGTCTGATAAGATGCACGTTAACATAATGTGCTGCTGAGCAACTTTTTGTGTGTGTGGCAAGTCTTGTTTTTGTCGCAGAGTGAGTGAAACCAGCCGTTCTCATGATAAATACTCCGGCAAGGATTTTTGTTTTGTCATGATGTAAATCACCAGTTTGACTGTTTAGGCTTATTAAAATCTATTTCACCAATTCTGGCATTTCCGTAAATTTCCAACACATTGTCACATCGACATTGTGATGGCCGCACTTGCAGCCACACAGCTGCATTAAGGTCTGTCCCCCGGTGGCACTCACACTTTGGTTTCTTTTACATTTGTAGTTCATTTTTCCCTCATTTAGCTAATCTTAATTACATTTCACATCACAAACAAATAAATGACAACACATTGGATTTTGTTTCAGACATCATACTCATTTTATTTTACAGTTTTGACAGTACATTAGTTTCTATTTGTAGCGCACATTTGGTTAACTTTTGTACAGTCACTAGTTTCTTTAAATTGTTCTAATTTTCATTTTTTGAGTTACCAGTGTGCAGGTGCTGCTCCTGAAGGACATCTGGCCACGCTCGAGCAAAGGATGTGCCCTAGGAACTGAAACTGTTAAATACAGGAAGTGGCCAATTGGGCCGTACCAATTCCTGCCACCTCGTAGGGAGAAACTGTTATTTTTCCGTTTAGTTATATTGTTTGTTTCTCTTGATTAAAAATTTAGTTTTGGTATTTTTGGTTTGGTTAATTTAGTTGAGTTAACCTTTTTTGGGGGAATTATTCTGTTTTGTTATTTATTGCTTAGTTGGTAGTGTTTGTCTGTCTGTCATCCCTCTTGTGTCCTAATGGTCTGATCAGCCAGTATATATGTTCCCCATTGTGTCCACTTTGTAAGGGCTGTTGTTGGTGTTAAGGTTACTTCAGTTCAGTTTTGTTTATGGGCCCAGAACTTTAGTTATATATTTATCATTTGTACCCTTTTTTGCAGTATTTGGGTAAAATAAAAGCTTTTTTTTGAAAACCACCTGAGTTTCCTCTTGTCTGCCAGCTCGGTCCCTTACAGACATCTTCACACATCATGGACAGCCTGTTACATGCATTCTCTGTTTTCAAAATACACTTCCATTTACACAGGAAATGTTCAGTTTGCAAACAGTATCTTTCAATGTAAACGCACCATGTCAGTACAATACTGCAAAATGACTTTTTTTTCCTTCAACAACAAAAGCACATAGTTGGTTTTAGGAAAAAAGGGTTTGGCTCTATAATCTTACGGGAAGCGAACACCTGCCCCCCAGGTGAATGACAGTGGTTGTTGGAGCCATCCACAAACCCTCCCACCCACCAGGGGCGGACTGGCCATCTGGAGGTTCTGGAGAATCACAGAACGGCTGGTACTCCAGGACGGCCGGCGGACGCCACACAGTCATCACCTTTTTTTTTTTTTTTTGTTTCCTTTTTCTCCCTGATAATCTACTGTTCCATGTCCAGTCCGCTAGGTGGCAGCCTTTAACCTATGGGCCCGAACGACGCATAGTGCGTCCAAATTCACACCTGTTCTTCTCTATTGATTTTCTCCGCAACTGTGCATCATAGCGAGAAGCCATGCATATCACGCCCAAAATGCCCCCCAATATATAACTGAAACTGAAAAACAACAACAAACTTTGTTTACTGCAAACAAAGTGGCAAATATTATCTTGGAGGACATCACTGCACTTGGTTGACTATTTTTATATGATCTTAGATGTAAATATTGCATGTTTCTTTCAGATAAAACACATTTTTGCCCACATTGTCCTGAAAAAAACAAGATATAGCATGTGTATGTAGCCTTTATAATGACTGTGCTATGAGCTTAAAAGTAAAGGCAGTAAAAATACCCCAAAAACGCCTAGGGCCCATAGGGTTAAATTGGATGCCAGCCGGCCCATAGATGTTGGGCCTGTTTCAGGCAGTCACTTGCATTGTATTGTTCAGCAGAGAGACATCTGGACTGTGTCGTTTATTTCTCAGTGAGTATTATACACTATGCTCTTAACACAACATCTAGTCAACATCGGTGCTATTGCTATAATTTGGAAGGTATAGTATCATGTGTTAAGATTTAAGTATTTTGACACCCGTGTCTGGGCTGATGAGTTTCCGCGCACCGGTTGTTGTGGGCTGGGCCAAGTCAAAGTCCAGGGCTGTTTTTTAGTCCCAGTCCGCCCCTGCCGCCCACTTCCCTTGGACTTCCACCCCCTTATCTTACGTTGTTGTCCCACAGCATTTACCCCTGACGCTGTTGGGCTCCATGAAACAATAACAGAAACCGGCCACATATCATGCCGATGTGAAAGGATGGCTTTATTTTTCAGTGTCTGACGCTGGGAGTCAATGACCAAGCACCTGTTTTTGACAACTTCAGAGTGAGACTGTGTTGCCTTTTGTTGCACAAGGAAATAAACATAAATACAAGGTGTTTTACCAGTGTTTATTTTGAAAAAGACTGTATGCATCTAACGAGCAGAAACTGTACTTTTTTGGTCAAAATTGAAGTGTATTTTGAACAGATACAATGCATGTAACAGGCGTCAATTGACACAACAACAGACGGAGAAGGTTGGTGCCTCACATGCAGACGTGAAAGTCAACTGACCTAGCAGCAAGGAGTTGGGATGAGAACATGTTGGTAAATCTCTGGCTGTAAAGTGTTACCAAAGTTTGCGCTAATATTTGTAATAGGTAGTGGCATAAATGAATAGGAATCAGTAACTGTATGAAATGTCAAGTGCCTTCAAAATCCTCACAGCTCAGACCCAGTAGTATCAAAATACCCAATTATCCTACAGGAATACAAACAGAACCTGTGCTGAAAAAATTCACATAGATTAGATGTTATTCAGACTGATGTATTGGCTGCTTTTTAACCACTGGACCTATGTGTTCATTAGAGCTCAGAAGGATCCTGTACCAGATAATGAACCCTCAATGAGGACTTACTATTGAGAAATTTACATGCCAAGCCAAGTTGTTTCATAGAGACCCCCTTAGAGGAGCAATTGTAGATTCAGAGAAATTCAAATCCAAACTGAACTGTGCAGCCAAGATACATTTTGTTGGGATGAAAACAATTATCTGTGAAAAGATTAGAGAGGACAGTGAGCGGTGAAATGGTGCTTTTATTCAGTGACAGTAGTAATAACAAAAAAATCTTGTGGTTGTTTATTTAGCATAATAAAGGCTGCGTAGAGTGAGCCAAACAATGTGGGCTGGACAGACAAAAGTAATGCATTAAAACTCAGTAGAGCCAGGAGTGAGACACATCAGAGATGTGCTGTATATTGCTTGGTTATGATCAGTGCTGGTTACAGACATTTTGCACACGGGAGCTCATGATCATGCTGTTTTTTTTTCCTTGCATGGAGTACTGGTGCCAAAGAAAAACAAGAAAAAAACTGTGTGCACACAAAGTGAGTTATTTTTTTACTCAATCTGGACCTCGCCCTCACACTGACTTCCCCACAGCGCATGTACACGCCTGGCCATTTCTGATAATCACAAACAAACCCCTCCATCCTCTACAAACTAGCTTCCCCTTGTGGTCAGGTACTGCCTCTTCAACGATCCCTCCAGTATCTGTTAGCGCTTATTCTCCCATACCTATGAATACTCCAGTCAGAATCACTAACCCGTCTTCATGCCCCTGTTATGATCAGTGGTGCCGTTGTGTCCGAGTGATGTGTCCAAATGCATGCACCCCCAAAGCATCCTCTGTCGATAAAGACATGGTGTCCTCCTCAATCAAAATGTGCTTGGTAAATGCACGCTGTATGGCGAACAAGTCTAAATGACTTACTTTTACAGAAAAAACATTTCTTTCTAATTTGTGACTGAGACCTGGCAACGGGCACTGGAATTTATCTATTTGTATGAACTGTGCCCTCTGGTTTGTTCGTTTATTGGCCTCTCCATCTGTCTGGACGTGGTGCAGGAATAATCTGTTCTCTTGTCAACTGGTGAACACATAACCTTTTACTACTTTTGAATTGAAGTTTAGTTGGTGACTTTAACCTGCACATCAATGATGCCACAAACAGAGACTGAATTTCTTAATATTACTGAATCTTTTAATTTCAAACAACATGTTTTTGGTGCCACTCACTTGGGTTGTCATACCTTGGACCTTGTCTTCTCTCTGGGCCTAGATATTGATCATATCAGTTGCGAGGACCTACTGATTAGTGATCAAGTGTGTTTTCTTTGACCTCTCTGTAATTGATGACCCTCAATGTCCTAAAACAACAATGTGTTCAGCGTTATCACTCAGAGTACGGCTGGTCAGTTCTCAGTGCTTTTTTGCCATGATATTAATACAAACTTTGACAATGTAGAGGTTTTAATCACAGTCTTTTAATGAGTGTTGCTCCTCATTGCTGGATTAAGTGGCACCATTAAAGGCTAGGACTAGGATTATCTGCAACACTTCTCCATGGATGACAGACACTGTCTGCTACCTGAGATCAGTGTCACAGTTCTAAAAGACTATGGAAAGCCACTGGGCTTTAGGTGCATCACTTACATCTCAAGTTAGTCAGTTCTGGTATAAACTGCATTCGGGCAGGAATAAAAGGTAAAATTCCTGGTAGAAGGGTGCAGCTCTTGCCACACATCAACTATGCCCAGCTCCTCAATACATGACACAACTTTTCTTATATGAGGGTTATTTTGATTAGGCAAAATGGAGGAGTCTAGTTTGGGATTGAGTCCGATATTAAAATCTCCCCCACAGACAACCATTCCCTGAGAATCAACCATTAGGTCAAAAAACCTTCTTATAGAATATCCAATCACTCCCCGGTGGAACATATACGTTCAGGATTGTTAATTCAAAACCCTCTATTTTTCCAGTTATCCTAATAAAGCTACCTTCCTCATCACATATCTCTGAAATGTGTTTATAGTTGAGTGTACTAGAAATAAGAGTAGCCACGCCCCTGTTGTGCTTAGATTTAGCAGAGGAGGAGAATACATATTTAAAACCCATTCTTTTCAGCTTGGCATGTTCTGTCTGACTCATGTGAGTCTCCTGGAGTAAGGCAATCTGTGCTTTTTCTTTCTTCAGCTTTGATAATATTTTACTCCTCTTAACTGGATTCAAAACCCCATTTACATTGAACGAGATCATTTTCACTGGACTACTTTGCATGTAATTGTGAACAAGATTACCTGGGTGAACAATAAACCCCAGACAGCAACAGGCAGGCCACCCCCAATGAACAAACAAGAACAGTAAGAACAAACAAATGAACCAGAATATATAATAGGTAACTGAAACATTAGTGTATTAACCACACTTCCAGCAGTGAGTCAATTACACTGCTTCCCTTAGTCTTGAAGGAAAACCTCTATAGCTACCTGAGCAAGAGGGCCTTCAGTCCCTGATGGTAACTCTGCAGAAAAAAGGTCCCCTTTTTTCCCTTTTTTGTGACTCGACGAGAAACTTAATTCACAAAGGCGTCTGTAACTCAAAAAAAAAAAAAAAGGAATCAGGCTATTTCTCTTCTTGCCTGAACATCTGCAGCCTCTCCTTGTAACCTGTTGCTCCTCCAGGTTGGGCCGGACGCTCCCCCCTTGCAGGTTGCCATGATGACCATCTGCAAAGCTTCTCTCTCAGTGTTGTCGGCGGTTTGACGACTTTTACTGGAAAGCCCTGGCTCGCGAGATCCGCCGTCGCCTCCTCCACCGTGTTGTAAGTTTTTGCCAGCCTGAGCACCTCCTCTTTGACAGTGAAGCATAGAAATTTCACCAGGATTGATCTGGGCTGAGAGCCGTCGGGTGGAGGAGACGCTAGAGCACGGTGCGCTCGCTGAATCTGTATCACTGTGGACACGGGGATGTTAAGATTTTCTTTAAATAGCTTCTCCACAAAATGAATCATAGACTGTGAACCCGAATCTGATCCCTCAGGAACCCTGTATATCCTCAGTGTCTCTCTCCTTGAGTAAGATTCCAGAGAAGTTAGCTTTGATTGAAACGTCTCCTGCATCGTTAGCATCAGAGCCAGAACATCGTTTGAGTTTTGTAGCTTGTCTTCATGCTCGGCCACCCTGGTTTTTACGTCCTCAAGCCTTGCGTTGGTTCTGGCCAATTCCCCCTTAAGCTCTGTCAACTGTTGATTATTGTCCTTCCTAAAGTCCTTCACCTCTTTACCAATGCTTCGCAACTCCTTCAGTATAAGGGATAGGTTCACTGCCCCCTCGTCAAACTCAATTTCCCCATCGCCATGGTCAAGCGGAGGGGAATTAGCTGCGCTGGCATACCCACATGAGCTAATATTAGCTTCGTCTGCTAGCTGCAACTCGCCATCTTCAACTTGCATGTTGCCTGTTTTTTTACTTAACTTCTTTTTGCTAGACACCATCCTAGCCCCTGTCTACTCTCAACCACGTTACTTCACTGATCTAAGCTGCCATCACCTCTCGACCGGAATTGGAAGTCTAGGCTGATTTTCGTAAGACCTCTCTGATAGAAGTTTCTCCATTTCTATTGGTGACTTTGTATCTGATACCTCTCCACTGTCCTGTGGTGTCCCGCAGGATTCAGTTCTGCATTTTGGAATGCTCTGCCTGCTCCCTGATGATGTGGTTTCACATCTGTCACACCTAACGCACCTGTTTAGACAGGCATCTGGGTAACTTGTATGCAGCAGATCTGTGTTTTTTCAAATTTTCTCCATTGTTGTTTTGTATTGTGAATTCTGTTTTTGTTGTGTGTGTAAATAGTTTTGCTAGTAGTGTATGGAGCTACATTAGAGTCAAAAGTTTTGTACTTGAAAAAATAAAATCTGAAAATGAAAATTCATGTGTTGATCTTGATTTTTTAAAAATACAATAATGTATTCAAAATAAAATAAGTGTATGAAACGTTTTTTCAGGTTAAATATAATTTTGATTCACTTTCATAATTCTTTTGAATAAATAATTTATTTTCACTTTTCACTTCCATATATATATTTTAACATTTGAGGTCTTATTTTTTTCAGTTGCATGTTTTATCTTTTCAGATTCAGATCTTGGGTGGCACGGTGGTGTGGTGGTTAGCACTGTCGCCTCATAGTAAGAGGGTTGCCGGTTCGATCCTGGGTGTGGGAACCCTTCTTTGCGGAGTTTGCATGTTCTCCCTGTGTCAGCTTGGGTTCTCTCCGGGCACTCCGGCTTCCTCCCACAGTCCAAAGACATGCAGATTGGGGACTAGGTTAATTGGTAACCCTAAATTGTCTGTAGGTGTGAATGGTTGTCTGTCTCTATGTGTGCGTTAGTCTGGCATCCTGTCCAGGGTGTACCCTGCCTCTCGCCCGATGTCAGCTGGGATAGGTTCCAGCCCCCCCGCGACCCTCAAGAACATAAGCGGTTAGAAGATGAATGAATGAAGATGGATTCAGATCTTGTTCTTTACAGTTTCAAATCTTATTTTTTCACTTTCAAATCTTTTTTTTCAGTTTCAGATCTTTTTTTTTCCAGTTTCAAATCTTTTTTTTCAGTTTCAGACTTTTGACCCTGATGTGGCGTGGCATCAGCTGAGAGAGGTGTGGAATCATGAGTGACAATGCCTTCAGGGAACGTAGGAACTAAAAAAATTCTGACTCAACACCATATTCATGTGATTGGCAGTGTAAAAATTGATGCCAGTGACAAACTTCCATTTAGAAATCTGTTTTAGACAGTACTGAGCACCAATTGCGGTATAAGAGCGATAAATTATGCCAGATTTTGCAGTTCAACGGTGCTGATATATCCGATTTCCACATAGCACTGTGAACGCAGCGTAGTGTCCACTTCACTTGCGATGATGGCGTCCGGTTGGTCGGGTCAATCTGCTGGAGCCCATACATTCAGCACACAGGTGAGAAATGTTAAGTTTTGGGAAGTCATAACAAACATCAAGGGGTCGTTTTTGTGACAACAATTTCTCACCTGTGTGCTGGATGGGGTCCATGTCATTGGTCCGACAGCCTATTGGTCCAACATCCCATTAGTCTGACTGTCCGCGGTGCTGAACGGCTCCCGGCAGGCGTATTTCTGCCTTGATGGTGCGCCGTGACCGGCTCTGGGTCAGCTGGGAAAGGCTTGAGGAGAAGCAGGCTCACAGCTTATGTGTTTGTCACTTTCTTTTTCATTTTAACCCACACCATGATCTTTTCCTGACCCTAACCAAGTGGTTTTTGTGCCTAAACCTAACCAGACCTTAACCACAGGGCATCATGATGATTTCGGAACGGACTTCGGAACAATGGGTTTAATATGGTCGGAACAATGGGATGTTGAACCAATGGGCAGTTCCCGCTGGATGTATGGGCTCCAGCAGATTGACCCGACCGACCGGACGCCATCATCGCAAGCGAAGTGGACATTACGCTGCGTTCACAGTCCTATGTGGAAATCGGACATATCAGCACTTAAAATGTGGCTGTTGAACTGCAAAATCTGGCATAATTTATTGCTCTTATACCGCAATTGGTGCTCAGTACTGTCTAAAACAGATTTCTAAATGGAAGTTTGTCACTGGCATCAATTTTTACACTGCCAATCACATGAATATGGTGTATATAAGTGTTGAGTCAGAATTTTTTTAGTTCCTACATTCCATGAACTGTCACTCATGATTACACACCCCTCTCAGTTGATGCCACGCCCCCCACGCCACATCAGATTTGAAAGTGAAAAAATAAGATTTGAAACTGTAAAAAATAAGATCTGAATCTGAAAAGATAAAACATGCAACTAAAAAAAATAAGACCTCAAATGTTAAAATATATATGGAAGTGAAAACTGAAAATAAATTATTCATTAAAAAGAATTACTAAAGTGAATCAAAATTATATTTAACCTGAAAAAAATGTTTCATACACTTATTTTATTTTGAATACATTGTTGTATTTTTCAAAATTCAAGATGAACACATGAATTTTCAGTTTCAAATTTTATTTTTTCAAGTACAAAACTTTTGACTCTAATGTAGCACCACAGAAGTGCACTTTTCATTATGTGGCTCACATACTCACTTTGTCTTTATGATTTCTTTCTTGTTGTATATTGCCCTTGTGACCCATGTCAAAAAAAAAAATTCTATAAATAAATTTACTTATTTACTTACTTACACTTATCAAGACAGAGAGCAATAGGGTAGTTGCTTGAGCACTACCTGGGGTCTATCTGTGCATGTGCCTGGTTGTGATGTTGAAAGAGAAAGAGTGAAGCTCTGAAAGTGGAGGTTGTTTAGGGTGAGAGTGTAAAAGGCCCGCAATTGCACAGAGAAAGGCATTGCAGCTGATCCCAGGTGTTATTATTTATGTCTTTCACCTCAGCTATAAATGGCACAATTTGAACAATTTTTGCTCAAAATGTTTTCCAAAAAAGTAATGACACCACCTGTAGACAGATACAAGAGGTCAGGAGGCAAGTGTCAGCCAGAGCTTGTAGAGTTTGACAAAGTAAATCTCGTCAGAGGAAATAAACACTTTCTCTCAGCGTGCTGACAAGCCCTCTTTGTCTTGGAGAATGTGAAAGTCTCAGGAAAACTTTATTATTTATCTTCTCTTCCACTGCTTGTGCCCAAAATTGAGAGGAGGAAAGATTGAGCAACACAGGAAAGGATGAGGTTTAGGGCCAAACTGCTGCAATAAAAGTGATGTATGACACGTCACTCAGTGATTGGCTCAATACATCACCCTCAAAACACATACATACACACACACACTCACTCTGTAGTGCCATGAAGTACGCGGTAGAGTCCTGTCTGCCTGTAGGCTAATAGATGCAATATAAAATAAGAACTGAATATAGGATGGAGCAATCCTTTATTGGACTATATTAGCTCCACCAGAATATCCACACACTCACTCACACACACACACACACACACACACACTTGCTCTCATACACACAAAGTACACAGACTGTTTTTCTGTTATGGAACTGTTCAACAGCTGGAAGCACAGGAGCATTAAGGTTGAGAATAAGCAGGTGGTAACTAAATGGGCTAATGGAGATGGCAATGACTCTGACTGATGTGTCTATTGGTGCTTGTTGATGCCTTCAGTGACGCTTAGGAACCTCTCAAAGTGTGAGATCTGAAATCTGAATGGTATACGGCCTCACTGCTGTGGAATAATACATGAATTCTTCCTTTGATTCTGCTCTTTGTTCACAATGACATCTCTCATCGGATCAGAAATTCAGAAATAAAGATGCTGTCAGTTGGTGCTTAGAGGGGTAGATTTTGTTTCAAAGAGGTACAAAGTATTATTAATAATTGTTTGTTCTTTGGTTATTTGCTTACTTTCTATCTGTTAGTTTACTCCCAGTGTTACCCTAAAAAAGAAGTCCTTCTTTTATTGATTATTTTGGCCATAGGTGGTCATATGCAACATTTTAGTATTAGTAATAAATAGTTTATTTTGGTCATTTTCCAACTTATACCAAATATACACAAGAAAATAAATGAATAGCAATAATAGTGATAACAATAATAACAATAATAAGTCATTACTTTTTGAAGCAGTAAGTGTTAATTTTGACAGCTATTTTAGTCTATGAAAATTCATGACATCTTAGTCACCTTTTAGTCATTATGTTTTCTGTATGCGTTTTTTGTATCTTCAAACTAATCCAGTGAGGCAAATTCATGTATCAGAAATTAGTATTGAGGTGACAGGATGTATAAAAATTCAATTTAGACAGTTTTTTTCTACAATTACAAATAATTTCTATAAACTTACAAACTGTCATTTCTCCAGCAGTTTTTGACCGGTTTAAGTACACACTTAGTGATCATCATTTGAAAAGCTCAACATCTCTCTATATATGCTCACAAAAACCTAATGTGAGACAACTAGGATTTGTACCCAGGTTCATTGTAAACTAATACTTAATGATCCCACTTCTAAGAAGCAGAAAAAGTACATCTGCAACATGTTAGTCTGGAGGTTTAAACTCGTGTCCTCTCACAGAGTTGGTGATTGAAACTAAATTGTCGTCTCTGTCAGAGAAAACTGATTTGAGCTCAGACTGTTTATTTACAGCACAGCTACACTCACAGATAACTGAGCCTCCTCCCTGCCTGTCAAACAGCATCAACCCATATAACTTGAGTCCGAACTGAATGGAGTCCTGCAGGGATCAGCTGTGAAGTCCAGCAGCTGGTGGCTGCTTGCTCTGCTGCCGTTCAGCAACTAACAAGCAGAGCTAACTGTTAACAGCCACCGCTGCAAATAATATACTCTGCAAATCCATTCAACACCTCCACCATCCACAGTCAGACACACGGCTGGTAATTTACTGCTGAATTACAGCTCACAACTCGCCCCAACAGCTGATGCTGCTCCAGTGTGAATGTTTTTGCTGGCTAGTGAAACATCCTGGTGCAGACTATTTACTGGAGTTTGCCAGCTTGTCGCTTTTGCAGCATTTCAGTAAAAAGCACAGCTGTTCTCAGCTTTTTAATGTATGATAGTCCATCACTAACATTTTTGTCACGTCTTGTCATGTCAATGAAAATGAAACATGGATTTTGTCTACGTTTTTATTATCTCATCATTATGCTCATCATTATGTTGTAAATTACAATAGAAGGCTTCATGGGAGAACACCATAAATGTTGGGAACAATACTGAGCATCACACGGAGGCATCAAAAATGTAGGGAATCTAATGAAGCTCAGCGTAACTTCAATCGGGAAGACCTTTCTCGTGCTCACCCTTTCACATTTCTCTCCATCCCACTCTCACTACTCCCTCTAATCAGCTGACTATGGGTGTTCATTCCTCTAGTTATCCAATCACATTCTGCCACGATCTCTCAGCCAATCAGGATGCCACTGCAAAATTTTTAAATCTGCTCTCTCTTCCAGCCATCATTTTAGGCAGAATTTTCGCACCCTCCTCTACCCCGGTCACCTCCAGCCATCATATCCAGGGTCCAGGACAAGCTCTCAAAGACTCATTCCTCTACTCATCCAGGTCATTCGCACTTCTCCATCTTCCTCTCATCTCATCTTCACCACCTCTACCACCACCAGCATCTAGACCCCGGGGGGGGGTTCCCTATTCGACTATGGATTCATCACCCTCCTTAAATCAAACCATCTCTACGGGGTCTAATTGCCAAAGATTTTCTACATTCCTATTCATTCGTTGACATATTAATAAATATTCTTTTACCGTAAAAAAGAGTCTCTCCTGATTGAACTGGGGATACTATTTGTTGTGATCTAGGCACCAGTGCTATATTTACATGGCGGCACCATTTGTTGAGACTTGAGCCTGAACACGGGTCTGACCTCGTAATAGATCTCCAATTAAAGTATCAAATTGGCTATCTGAAATAATTAATAATTATTGATTATGTTAAATAATGTGCCTTAATTTACATTAAATCACCTCATGGGGCACCATTCCCAAAAAGGAAAAAGTGAAAGCCAGTTAATGATATCAGTCTTATAAAGTTCACTAAACTATCAATTTGGAATTTTGATTAATAACTAAATTAATAACAATATCATTCACTGTTGTGCAATACTAAACAGACAGCAGGTATGTGTTGGGATTCACAGGACCACAGATGATTTATCATTTGGTAAAATCATCAGTGGGCATTTAAAGGCTTTTTCCTCTGCATGCTCTTGGTCTTCAAACAAAGAGAGCTAGGTGACACCCATCTCCACAGGAGGTCTCACCTCACACCTCAGTGAGACACAAGTCTCACAACTTGATTGGACAGGACTTTTACAGTGACATGTGACTCTGTGATGTCACAGGCATGTAGAAGTTCTGCTGTTCTGCCAAGCCTTTTCTCTCTCTTACTCCAGCTGACACCTCTTTCCGGTTGGGCCTGGAACAGCACAGAGACCCAGACCCTTGCTCCATAGCCCCAAACCACTAAAGGGAGGGCAATGGATCATAGACTGTCTTGCAAACACAAGGTTTGCAACTAGCTTTCCAGCAACAAGGAACTAAGTGAGTTAGCACCCAGCATCTAACTCTGCGAATCCCTGAGCGACCAGCTTCCTTGGAGTTTCACCTTTGGAACAAAGAACACAACAAAGACTACAGCTGGAATCACCTTCTCAGCCTTCTTCTGCCGGCTAACAAAGCAGCACACCCATCTATTCAAGGATCGGTAATGTAACAACTGGGCATAGCTTATCACAGCTTTACAGGCTAAGCAAGACTGTTTAACTTGTATGTGATTTAATGCTGTCATTGAGTTATTGTTGTGATAGTTTGCAATTACATCACTCATTAGTTGGCTTTGCCAAAGCTAAGTGTTTAGTTTGCTAATACTGTTTCACAAACAGATTCTTGCGCCCAACTAAACAATCTCTGCACTAATCCAGACCCTTTGCAACACAAATCACATTCATATAGACTCATTAACAAACAGGCTTTCAACAGAGCTACACCCAAACAGGCATCTCAGAGTTCCCGCTTCTTTTCCTTTGTCTTTGTCCTGAGCACACGGTCAGACAAACACCTCCCCCAACCTGAAGCTAGCTTTGATTCGGCCATCTTGTAGTTCCCTGTTGTCAGCCATTTTGTTTTGTAGGCCAAACGGCTCTTTGATCACCACACCCACCTTTGTCTTTCTAAATATACTGTATTAAATATATATATTAAAACAAAACACACAGATACTAACTAACTATATACAAGCTTGGTGTGTGTGTGTGTGTGTGTGTGTATGTGCTCTTGCCAATATATCTAACAGTGGACTTCCACATCGTTACACACTCACAAACAGTGGACTTGACGGCCAACAGGGGACAATTTTTAAGTCCCCTTTTGGTCATGCTTTAAATCATGATAAAATCATGTCTAAACCCCTCTGGTAATTTTTTTTAAACTTTTGCCAAGAGGGGACCTGAAGGTGTGTGAGTGTTTAAGTGCATACTCAGCAGTGCCTCTGCTGTCTGGAGCTGGGATTTTAATGCCTCAGTCACACACGTCGCTTTTTAACACTCCCCATAGTGTGAATGGCTTGCAGCCACAGAAAGTCTATTAGTATGTAAATGGACTATTAAACGGGCAACTTGGTGAAGTAACTAGTCCCCTGAAACATGATTTTTTACATTATGTTTTTGTAACAAAATATAAAGGCTAAGCTTTGGTGGAAGTTTTATGCGCAACACTATTAAAATAAAGGGCTACCCAAAAGGCAGCACAATATTTATGAATCTAAAAAGGATGAAAAATAGAAAAAACAAAACAAAACAAAAAAACAACAAAAAACAATTATGTATGAAATGGCCAGCAGTAATCCTTTCCTTTCACTTTTAATTAATAACTAAAAACTAATTTGACATCACACTTTGACTAGACCTGTGAAGTTTAGTCCAAAAATACTCACCTGACCTCGTTTTCACAGGCACTCAATGTCAATGATTTTTCAATACAATTGTATACCACTTTACATTATTTTCAATAATCACTAACTATTCAGTGGTAGAAAACTAAAAACTAAAAAAGAATGTAATGTAATTTTGTGCTCACTCTACACAGATAGGATTATATTTTATGAAACAACACAAGTCCACTATTTGCTGGCAAAGAATGACACAAGTTCCCTCTTGGATAGCATAGAGCGATAATCACACTCCAGCATGGATGAATTAAAGAAATTAGTCAAATTAGCAATACTTATGAGAAAGATATAAAAATCTCTACATAATAGCCTCTTGAACCATGATATGTTTTAATTTTGTAACAAATCATGAAGGCCCAACTTTGGTGAATTTGTTTACTAACTGCTTTCATGCTTTGGATGATATTAAAATAAAGGGGCATCCAGAGGACAGCAGAATAATTAACAATTTTACTTTAAAAAACAAAGGAAAAAAACAACCACAATAGTGATAGAAATAAAATAGCCAGGCTTCAGACTTTTTATCAGACTTTTAGTGGACATCAGAGTGGACATTTAAAACTTGTCAGTCAAAAAGGAAAGCCCTCCTCTTCCTAGTTTTCCCAAGCACTGGATGTCAATCAACTCAATTTTTGAAAGTGACTTTGTGCTGACCTACAACCACAGGATAACAGAATAAATACTAAAAAATCAAAAGAAAGGAAAGTTTTTTTTAAAAGCAGTATTTATAAGAATACACTTCGTTTTGTACATTATGACTTTATGAAACAACAGGTCCACAACAAGTCCACTATTTGCTGGCACAGAATGACACAAGTTCCCTCTTGGATAGTATAGAGCGATAATCATACTCCAGCATGGATGAATTAAAAAGTCAAGTCAAATTAACAATACTTATGAGAAAGAAATAAAATTCTTAACATAATACCCTCTTGAACCATGATATGTTTTATTTTTGTAACAAATCATGAAGGCCCAACTTTGGTGAATATCCTTTACTAGCTGATTTCAAGCTTTAGACTATATTAAACTGAAGGGCCATCCAGAGAGCAGCAGAATAATAATCAGAATAAAGAAAACAACTAGTATAACTTTTATCAGACTTTAAGTGGACATCAGAGTGGTCATATAAAACTATTCAGTCAAAAAGGAAAACGTGATATTTACACTAACTTTTCTTAATTCAAGGACTGTGTCAATTAAATTGTGTTGTGCTTGAGTTAATTAAATGGGCACTGAAATATTCAGTGTCTTGATGGAGTTAACCTTAATCCTCTCTCAGAATCAAAACAACAGGATGCAGACCTTTAAAGAAGACGTCATGTATGGAATCTTGTTTTGAAGTTTGACTCTATAACAAAAAAGATAGATTTTATATATTGACTCAAGTCCCTTTTTACTTGTACAAAATGACACAGGTCCCTGCTTGAATATGATGCAGCGACATACACACTCCTTCATGGATGTGAATAAAGTGTCTGGCTCCTGTGAACAATATTGAAGTTAAAATGAATGATTTAAGATGTAAGATTTGCAGGAAATGTCACCCAAGCCTGCATGACCATGCAAGTTCAAGTAGACCACAGACATTACCCCAAATATCAACCTGGAAAACTTAGGTCTCTCATGTTGATAAAAGTCAACTCTTATGCTCGAAATGACACTGACTTACAAAAATTACTGCTTAAAAGTTTTCATCTTACAATGTATCTAATACTAAGGATGGAAAAATATTATTGCAGCATGTCAGTAGAAGAAAAACAAAGTTAATTTTCTTAATTCAAGGACTGTGTCAATTAAATTGTGTTGCGCTTGAAATAATGAAATGGGCACTGAAATATTCAGTGTCTTGATGGAGTTAACCTTAATCCTCTCTCAGAATCAAAACAACAGGATGTAGACCTTTAAAGAAGACTTCATTTATGGAATCTTGTTTTGAAGTTTGACTCTATAACAAAAAAGATAGATTTTACATATTGACTCAAGTCCCATTTTGCTTGTACAAAATGGCACAGGTCCCCGCTTGAATATGATGCAGCGACATACACACTCCTTCATGGATGCGAATAAAGTGTCTGGCTCCTGTGAACAATATTGAAGTTACAATGAATGATTTAAGATGTAAGATTTGCAGGAAATGTCACCCAAGCCTGCATGACCAAACAAAAAAGATAGATTTTATGTTTTTAGGTGTTTTGAGGAAATGAAGAGGAGACACACTGGAGGGAGGGATGTATCGATACACTAATACTGCATAGATTATTTTTTTTCCGATTCACGTTCATTTCTTTTTACAGATAAAGGCTGTCTGAAGTGATGCACTCACATCTTACACATTAAAGTCTGATGCATGAGTGAATCTTTACACTCTATTGACATTGACTGACAACAGTTACTTCTGATATCTTAGCGTATCTACTACCAAGGACAAGGACATATTGTTGCAGTCTGTCATTATAAGAAACACAAACTTAATTTTCTAAATTCAGGCACTGTGTCATTTAACTTGTCTTGTGTTTGTGTTATGGTAATGATGAGCATTGAAAGGTTCAGTGTCTGTCATGATGGAGTTAACCATTGTATAGATGGACTGAAGTCCCCTTTTTGTTTGAACAAAACGACACAGGTCCACTGTTGATTACTATCGAGTGATATTCACACTCCCTCATAGATGTAGATCTGAAATATAACAGAGATGATTTTTTTTTTAAATATATTTTTGGGGTATTTTTGCCTTTAATGCACAGGACAGGTAAGTATGAAAAGGGGAGAGAGAGAGGGGATGACATGCAGCAAAGGGGCACGAGCTGGATTCGAACCCGGGCCGCTGCGGCAACAGCCTTGTACATGGGGTGCCTGCTCTACCACTAAGCCACCGATGCCCCAACAGAGATGAATTTTATGAACATACTCCAAATTATCAGATATTTAAGTATATGTGTTTAATACCTAGCTGTCTATAGGTTTGATAGGCTACATTATGCTGTCAGAAAAAATGATATGTTTTGTCATGGGAATATGGAAAATGTTTGGTCTTGTTTGCTATAAGCAAAATTTGCTAAAGTGTTAGTGACAAACATTTATGATTACACATTTCATCCAGTAACATTCACACACTGCTTTTTAGGAAGTTACACATTTTAATTTCAGTTGATGATGTGAACATAAAACTGCCTCTGATCAGTGAATGGACTGGGGGGGTGTAATTCTGTGACATTGAATCTCTTACAATCAGTATCAGACCTGGATGTCTGCGGTGTGTGGGATGGTCTCCTGTTGTGAACGATGGTCATTAGAGTCTTTTCACCTTGGGCTTCAGGTTTGCTAGCCTCTCATAGACAAGATGTTGTTTCTGATTCAGAGTGACTGAGACATAGGCGATCAGGTGAATAAGGTGTCTTAGTTTAAGATATTGTCTAGGTGCTGTGGAAATTTAAGTCTCCAAACTTTGAAGACTTGGTTGACTTTAAAATGGTACAAATCATGTATGGAGCAGGAAAGAAAAAAATAAAACAATCAAACAAACAAAAACCAATCACAGTTATTACATGGAAGCTTCAGGCCAAATCTAAAGTGTCTGTCCAAAAAATTTTATACACAGAAAGTCTCTAGTGCATATCCATATTAAATTCATCATTATATATTTGATCCTCACCACTGAGATGAGTAAATATATATACTTAAAATTTAAAACACCATTGTCGTGAGGAACGGAAAACAGCAACAGCAGTTGCTCTGGCCAAAAAAGATAGATTGTATAGATTAACTGAAGTCCCCTCTTTGCTTTAATAAAACGACACAGTCCTCCGTTGAATACTGAGGGATGATATTTACACTCTTTCATGGATGACTTGAGAATTGAGATTACATTTTTTTTTTTTTAAAGATATTTTATGGGCATTTTTTGCCTTTAATTGACAGGACAGTGAAGTGTGAAAGGGGGAGAGCGAGGGAGAGACATGCAGCAAAGGGCCACAGACTGGAGTCGAGCCTGGGCTGCTGCAGTAACAGCCTTGTACATGGGGCGCCTGCTCTACCACTGAGCCACCGACGCCCCAAGAATAAATAATATTTTAGCTAACAAACCTGAAGCCCAAGGTGAAAAGACTCTAACGACCATCGTTCACAACAGGAGACCATCCCCCACACCACAGACAATCCAGGTCTGATACTGATTGTCAGAGATTCAGTGTCACAGAATAGCACCCACCAGTCAATTCACTCATCAGAGGCAGTTTTATGTTCACATTATCAACTGAAATTAAAACATGTGTAACTTGAATGATCTGCAAAATGAAAACAGTAATAATATATATTGACGTACCATATAAATAACTAAATGCATTTATGGGAGCATGTAAGCTTCAAAAACTAGCTTGAGTACTGATTTTGCAAACTTCTACCTTTATGGATATTTTACAACTACAAGGAGTTTTCAATTGCTTATGAAACAGTCTCAGTGTGTTTCTACAGAATCCTGCCTGACAAAGAAAATTCAGGAAAGACTAGATTGTGGATTTGTGCCATTAAACATACCATGTTGTTTCTGGAGGGCAAACAGTGGCAGCTGTCTCTAAAATTAACTATAATTCTTGGATTACTGTTAGATAACTAACATTAATTAATTAGTACTCCCCTTTGCTTTAACACTGAAGAATTTCTTGTCCTTTGATTCCCAAACAGCAGCAATTGCATAATAATATAATGCTTCAGCGGTGAAACACAAAAACACACTTTAACACAGCTCTTTTGAAAATTTGTTTTTTTTTAGTTGTCATTATTTATGCATGAATGGCAGCCACAAAGAGAACATTTTATAAAACACTGCCTAAAACAGGCCGTTGAAAATAAAAATATAAAAGTACAATCATTAATACTTTCAACACTGAGGTACATTATATATTGTAAAACACATTCTGAAAATGTGATTTAAAACATCAGTAATCACAACCACAAAAAAGTGCAACTGTAACATAAAAAAAAAATATAATAATAATAAAAGAAAAAAGGACTATTTTGGACTCACTGCCAGTCTGTAGGTATTTGCCAGGCTACTTAACCTACCGCCGCACATTGATTCCAGTGTGCATTCATGAAAGACTGGATTGCATTTATTCAAAATAATAAAGAAAGAAAAATAAACACAAAACAATTACACAACCTCTAATTACAGCCATCTTGGATTTTTGGAGCCAGAAGTGACCCGCTCATATTCTAATCTGGGGTTGCGATATGTAATGTATGTCACCAGGGTTGTTGCAGTGGTAACCATGCCCTAAAACATACCCTGTTTTTATCGTGTATTTTACTCTAAATGGGACCATAATTTACAAAATGAACATCATGCTGTATTGAAGACTTGAAACTAGCAATTGAGATCATAAACCCACTAGGAAAATATTTACTGAGGTAATAAATCAAGTGAGAAGTAGGGTCATTTTATCATAGACTTCTATACAAACAGACTTCTTTTTGTAGCCAGTGGAGTCGCCCCCTGCTGGCCATTAGAAAGAATGCAGGTTTCAGGCATTTCCGCATTGGCTTCACTTTTCAGACACGGAGCTACCCACTTGTTTTCTGGCCTTCATTCTAGCCTACTATGTACCTCTTAGCTACATCATGTAGTAGCCTACCAAGAGGACCATATTTGTGTTTCCTGCCCAGCCATTCAGTCCACTCAACAAGACAAAGATGGTCAGACAATATGCACTCGGTTTGATTGCCTCTTTGTCTCCAAACTTGCTCCTTAATGCTACGCCAGGCTCTTTCTATGTGTGTGGGCACCTGTTTTGGGATCTACATACCACCTTGTATGATTTACAGTCATGTGATTGTAGCCGAGCGCAGGTAGGGCACGATAAGCACGCCATTTATCGCTAATGATGGATGATCCTATCCTGACATGGTGTGCAATGAGTGGGAGAAGGTCTTGTCGACCTCTTCTTTCTACAAGGCGCAGCACTATCTTTGCTCTCTTGCTCCTCTGCTGCTGCACACCAAGCATGCCAAACACCCATTTCCATCTTCTCCAAGTGCCACCGATTCTTCCTCTCCCATATTGTTGTGATGATGCAAACCAATAAAGCAAAAAAAGGAAACAGCTCATATAGTGTAATGAACAACTTCCAGGCAAACATGCTTTTGAACTAAATTCAATTTAAGACATAGGATCCTTTCAAAGTATTTTCACTTTTTAGAATACTGTCTAATGGTACTGTCACTGTGATAATCTGCCAATTAATTGTTGCATGTTTGTATGTTACAAACCAATGGGTGATGTCATGGTAGTTACGTCCACTTTTTACAGTCTATGCTAGAAAGGAGTACTTGTGTTTTGTGTAATTGTTTTGTGTTATTTTTCTTTCTTTATTATTTTAAATAAATGCAATCCAGTCTTTCATGAATGCACACTGGAATCAATGTGGGGCAGTGTGCTACGTATATAGGTTAAGTAACCTGGCAAATACCTACAGACTGGCAGTGAGTCCTAAATAGTCCTTTTTTTGTTTTATTATTGTTTTTTTGTTTGTTTGTTTGTTTTTAAATTAAAACCCACCTCAGTTTTTGTGTTACAGTTGCACTTTTGTTGTGGATGTGATTACTGATGTTTTAAATCACATTTTCAGAATGTGTTTTACATTATATAATGTACCTCAATGTTGAAAGTATTAGTGATTGGCCTGTTTTAGGCAATGTTTTATAAAATGTTCTCTTTGTGGCTGCAACAAAAAAATCTTAGTAAAGGTTTAACAATGACATAATATATAAGTTAGTTAAACTCAATAAATGCATTTGTAATGCTATTATAAACAATTGTAAGAAACTCATAAGGCTTTTATTAATGTTGTTAAGCAGTCTATAAACTGTTAACAAGTTTCTTATAAGTGCTTATAAATGTCTTATAATCTAACAATTAACATGTTTATAATGCTATTATTAACACTTATATAGTCTTATTAAACATTTAATAATGTTAATAAGCATCTTATAAGGAGTTATGAGCGCCTTATTACATATTAACTAACGCTTATTACAAGGACCTTAAAATAAAGCGCCTCCATTTTTTTTTTACTCTAGATAGATAGACAGATAGATCTTTATTGTCATTCATACCATAAAGGGATATGAAGGAACGAAATACAGTACTCAGGTCTCAGTACTATGATTAAAAAATAAATAAATACTAGTAATACTCTATCAAGTGTTTTACAGTTTTTATTTCCTCTTTGAAACTATTCCACAAATGAACTCCTTTGACTCGTACACATCTTTGTTTTGCATTTGTTCTAGTCTTTGTTTTTGTAAACATACAAGTTCTTCTTAAGTCCCATTTCCACAAACACTTTAGGTATGGTACCTCTGGAACCAAAAGTAACCCTTCAGACATGGTACCTAGACATTAGGTCTGTTTGGCCTTTCCTTCACAAACAGTACTCTTAAATGTGGGCGAGGTTGTTGTCACTTACTACTCTGTCCAGCATTCACTGTATTTCATCATCACAGGTGACACAGAGGGAACTCCCTTTATCGTACACAGAATGAGGTTGCACTCTGACATTTTCACAAGATAGAACAGGCTGCAGTGAAAGTGAATGGGGGCAGTAAGGAACAGCTGCACAACTTTTTACAGTGGAAATGGAAAAAATGCATACTGAACTGAATTGAACTGTACTGGACTGCTTGGTGGAAACAAAGCTTTAGTTCAAACTGAGTCTCTCTAATTTTGAACTTGTCTGGAAATGTCCTATTTTTAACTTTATATATTGATTGTGCATTTTTTAAGTCAACCAAATGTCTAAATTTGTTAGCATGTAAGTTTATTAATAATTTGTTGGTTGGTTAATGATAATCAGCTCTGTTTATGAATTTTATAGCTCTCTTCTGTAGCATAAAAGTGGGATTGTGATTGTTTTGTATGTAGTTCCCAAAACCACTGCACTGTAAATACTAACATCAAGCTTAATTACAAATACTGAGTTGACCTAACTCAGTTTTTATGAACTTGTTATTAACACTAATATTAAATAAGTTACTTGTATTTTGGGGTAAAAAAAAAAAAACTGCCAAACACAGTGTACTTGAGTTGGGTTCACTTGAGCAAACTAAGTACTTCAAAGTTATGCTTTTTTCTGTGATGAAATGTAACTAAATACATTACTCTTATACTTAAGTATCCCACAAATTAGAGATATTTTACATGAGTAGCCTATTATCTGTTTGACACTTTCTACTTGTAGCTACTTCAGCACATTTCATGGGAATTTTTTTTTTAAGTAGGCCTATATGTAGGCAATAGATCAGCTTGCAGAAAATTGCCTTCTTTAACATTTTTTATCCACTTTTAACTGGCATACTCTTGGTAAACTGTTTTTACCCTTTACACATTCTCTCTACGTGACCACTGTTGTAATTGGGCCTACCGATCCCAAGTTTTCATAACTAGCTCATGTCCTGCCTTAGCTAGCCAGCTAACATTGGCCTGTTTTTAGCACTAGTTAGCTTGTTTTTAGCAGTGCTGCTAACGTTACTCATCTGTTGAAGAACCTAATGTTACTGGAAAGTTATCAGGCTTCTACTAACCCGGAAGCTTATTCTCTGCAGCAGGCCCTATTACTGGGTAAGTAAGTTTCGCGACCTGTTGCTCTGCTCCGAGCCTTCTGTTGGTTTTCTTCGCTAATACAAAGCCATTTCACTGCTGTGGGCTCCGTGTTGGAGCCCCTGCGTGTAAGTCCCTGTGCCTGTGTCCTCTCTACTAACTACTCCTAGCTGCTTGCCATAATCTGAATTTAGCACATTTAACCCCCATTCTGGCCTTCCTTTTACTCTGTTTTCCAGCCACTTCATTCACCACATTCACCATGGCTCCACTCACCTCTCCATCCGGCTGCGTCAACTGCACTGTCCTCGCCAAGAAGGTCACAGAGCTTGAACAACGTATTTCCACACTTTGCAAGATCCGTGAAGCCGAACTGCAAATGGACACCATCATTTTCTGTTGCACACCACCAAAGTCTGAATCAGCCACCAGTTCTGCCTCTGTTGCTGCCCCTGCCTAAAGCACCTCTGCCCTGGTGCCTGATGTCACCGCTCCCGATCAGGCAGCTGTTACCCCTGCAACCTCATCTCACAGAAATACGTGAAATGACCACGACCTCTTAACACCGCATTCCGTGGTGGCAGCACGTAATGGGTTGAAATTACATGCCGGTACCACGGAAACAATGCCAATGTAAAGTCAGTTAGGATCCTTTTTCGTGGTGGACACACGGATTCCCTGATTCAACAACGTCACGTCAACCTCGTTTTCCTCAGTGATATCTTTAACATTCCTGTATACACACAAAAACACGGAAGTGTCCTGGATAGTTCAATAATATGACAGGATAATGTCAAGGCCATAAAATAAAATAAATGTGTTTTGCCAGGTTTTGATAGCGTAGGGCTTTAAGAGCATTGTGCTCTGGGCACGTTCCACTACTGTTTTGTAGCTACTGTCTGCCATCTGTGGGCTTCATTCCATTTCAGATTGCCATCCGTCTGCCGTAACCCAATCCAAACGCCACTAAAAAATAAATAAATAAATAAATAAATAAACAAACAAATAAATAAATAAGAAGCGCACACGCTCTCAGTGCATGTTTGAGGGCTTATAACTCAGCAACTAAAGGGGGTACAGACATGGGACCAGCTGTTATAGAGAGCTCTTGACCTCAACTATCGTGAGTGTAGTCAACAACTGGGAGTGCTGTCAGATATAGGTAAAATATGGATACAATTAATTTTCACCCATTTAGAAATTAGATATTTAAAATCTGATTACACAAGTGTGTTTACCATCGCCTTAAAGTCCACAGTGTATTCTCAATTCAGTATTTACAACTTCCAAATCTAGGAAAAACACTTATATTTTTAAAAAATTACATTTACCTGGGACCGCGCCATGCAGTTTGATACATATCAGCAACATAGTTGTAGTTCTTCTGATTTGCAAAGTAGGGTTCTAAATAGGGTTGTAAAAAGATATATCTACCGAATATATCGAATATCTAGTAAAGCCGAACTAGTTATTAAACTCTACCTAGATGAACTATGTTAAGAAAAAGTAAAGATGTCGGCTAATTTGCTAGAAACAGCGTTTTTAGGACGGTAGGTTTCTTTGCGGCTTGTAAAATAGGGTCATAAAAAGATAGATCTACTGAATATAGGCTATCTAATATCTAGTAAAGCTGAACCGGTAATGACACTAAAAAAAGCAAGGATGTTGGCTAATTTCAGATATTTTAGATAGTACTCTAAAAACGGCGTTTTTGGGACGGTAGGATTTTTGCGGCTTGTTGTAAAATAGAGTAGCAAAAAGATACATCTACTGAATATATCAAATGTCTAGTAAAGCCGAACTAGCTGAACTATGTTAAGAAAAAGTAAGGATGATGATGGTTAATTTCAGATAATTTAGCTAGCACTGTAGAAACGGCGTTTTTGGGACTGAATATTTGAATAGGCCTATATCAAATATCTAGTACAGCCGAACTATCATGTTATTACTATTATTATTATTATCGTTGGTGGGAAATTATAACAGAGGAATATATTTGACGTTTTCATATCAAGAACACTTTCGTGTTTTTGTGTGTATACAGGACGTTATTGAATTAGGGAATCCGTGTGTAGCTTACACCATGACAGTGGATCCTAATTGACTTTACATTGGCATTGTTTCCGTGGTACCGGCACGTAATTTCAACCCATTACGTGCTGCCACCACGGAATGCGGTGATAAGAGGTCGTGGTCATTTCATGTATTTCTGTGAGATCAGGTTGTACCCCTGCTATCCCTCCACTAAGCTCCAACACCGACCCCACCTGGATCAGGCAGGGGGCTAAGCCCAGGTCCCTGGCCACCTCCACTCCTTGAGAGCCTGCATCATGGTCCCAGGTCACTCCCCGCAGCAGGAGAGTCAAGCAGCCCCCTCACACACTCCACTACACCAACCAGCTTGACAATAGATTTGATATCCTCACCCTGCAAGGTTTTCCTCCCCAAGCAGCTGAACCCCAACCTTCACCGCCGCCTTCCCCACAGTCCAACAACGCTCCGTCACTTCAGTCCCCCCCTCAGTGCCCTGCTTTCCCCCGGCAGTGGCAGTTCTAGGCCAGTTTCAATGGGGGCTCCAGGCTAGGGCCAGTCCTTTTGATACAGGGGCACATACAAGTAAGGTCAAATATCTAAGTCGGAACAATAAGATATACATATATATATGTACATATATATATATATATATATATATATGTATATATATATATATATATATATATACACAGTACAGGCCAAAAGTTTGGACACACCTTCTCATTCAATGCGTTTTCTTTATTTTCATGACTACTTACATTGTAGATTCTCACTGAAGGCATCAAAACTATGAATGAACACATGTAGAGTTATGTACTTAACAAAAAAAGGTGAAATAACTGAAAACATGTTTTATATTCTAGTTTCTTCAAAATAGCCACCCTTTGCTCTGATTACTGCTTTGCACACTCTTGGCATTCTCTCCATGAGCTTCAAGAGGTAGTCACCTGAAATGGTTTCCACTTCACAGGTGTGCCTTATCAGGGTTAATTAGTGGAATTTCTTGCTTTATCAATGGGGTTGGGACCATCAGTTGTGTTGTGCAGAAGTCAGGTTAATACACAGCCGACAGCCCTATTGGACAACTGTTAAAATTCATATTATGGCAAAAACCAATCAGCTAACTAAAGAAAAATGAGTGGCCATCATTACTTTAAGAAATGAAGGTCAGTCAGTCCGGAAAATTGCAAAAACTTTAAATGTGTCCCCAGGTGGAGTTGCAAAAACCATCAAGCGCTACAACGAAACTGGCACACATGAGGACCGACCCAGGAAAGGAAGACCAAGAGTCACCTCTGCTTCTGAGGATAAGTTCATCCGAGTCACCAGCCTCAGAAATCGCAAGTTAACAGCAGCTCAGATCAGAGACCAGATGAATGCAACACAGAGTTCTAGCAGCAGACCCATCTCTAGAACAACTGTTAAGAGGAGACTGCGCGAATCAGGCCTTCATGGTCAAATAGCTGCTAGGAAACCACTGCTAAGGAGAGGCAACAAGCAGAAGAGATTTGTTTGGGCCAAGAAACACAAGGAATGGACATTAGACCAGTGGAAATCTGTGCTTTGGTCTGATGAGTCCAAATTTGAGATCTTTGGTTCCAACCGCCGTGTCTTTGTGAGACGCAGAAAAGGTGAACGGATGGATTCCACGTGCCTGGTTCCCACTGTGAAGGAGGAGGAGGAGGTGTGATGGTGTGGGGGTGTTTTGCTGTTGACACTGTTGGGGATTTATTCAAAATTGAAGGCACACTGAACCAGCATGGCTACCACAGCATCCTGCAGTGACATGCCATCCCATCCGATTTGCGTTTAGTTGGACGATCATTTATTTTTCAACAGGACAATGACCCCAAACACACCTCCAGGCTGTGTAAGGGCTATTTGACCAAGAAGGAGAGTGATGGAGAGTGATGGAGTGCTGCGGCAGATGACCTGGCCTCCACAGTCACCGGACCTGAACCCAATCCAGATGGTTTGGGGTGAGCTGGACCGCAGAGTGAAGGCAAAGGGGCCAACAAGTGCTAAACACCTCTGGGAACTCCTTCAAGACTGTTGGAAAACCATTTCAGGTGACTACCTCTTGAAGCTCATGGAGAGAATGCCAAGAGTGTGCAAAGCAGTAATCAGAGCAAAGGGTGGCTATTTTGAAGAAACTAGAATATAAAACATGTTTTCAGTTATTTCACCTTTTTTTGTTAAGTACATAACTCCACATGTGTTCATTCATAGTTTTGATGCCTTCAGTGAGAATCTACAATGTAAATAGTCATGAAAATAAAGAAAACGCATTGAATGAGAAGGTGTGTCCAAACTTTTGGCCTGTACTGTATGTTAATCACTGAGTTACACTAACTGTCTTTTCACTAAATTGTATCTCCCTACAGACACAGAGCATTGAGAAAAAAAGGGATGCAGTTGTCTGCTGCCTCATTGACTACCTCGGTGAAAGACAAGATCTTTTCCATGACTGCCAGGTATGTCATATTGATAACAGATGATTGGTTAACTCAAGGGATCCTCATGTCTTCCTCTACTCTCCTCCCTTTTCTTCTCTTCTCCTTTCTTCTCTTCTCCTCTCCTCCCCTCTCGTCTCCTTTCTTCTCTTCTCCTCTCCTTTCTTCTCTTCTCTTCTCCTCTGCTCTCCTCTCCTCTCCTCTCCTCTGCTAGGACTCTTAAAATTTCCACCACAGCTGGAACAGCATCTTAAATAATATACTTAAATTAAAAATGTGTATGCTTTTTGTTTCTTTCTTTTTAACATGTAGGAATGTGAGGACTACACAGACAAAACAATGAAGGTGATCGTGATGCACAATATCATGGCTGAGGAGGATCCATCAGATGTGTCTATCGTGATTGAGGGAAACCAAGTGATGGAAGGATGTGGAAGCCGAACAAAGGCATGTGTACTGCTGATGGGACTGATATATGCCCTCAACCTCGAATATCCAGAGCAGCTGAAGAACACGTTTGAAGCTTTTCAAAAGCTTTTTTTGGAACTTGATGGAGCAAAACTACTGAAGAAGGTCCACAGCCTCAAAAATAAGCTCATGCAATAGACACACATTTCCTCTCTTGTTCCAAGAGGATGTTTTGTCCGGACATAGCTAGATGGAGTTGTGATGGAGTGTAGTTTTTTATTTTTCTACTCTTCCCTCCTCTGCTCCACACACAGACACAGACACATACACAGACACACCCACAGACACAGACACACACAAATATATAAATATGTACAAATGGATACATAAGTATGTCACAGCCTCTCTCAGCCCACTCCATTGCTCTCTGATTTTCCCAGATTGACAGAAAAGGAACACCGATAGAAAGTGGCCAGTCTGGTCAATACCACTGAGTGTAGCCTAAAGAAATTTGATCTCTCCCTCTATACCCTCCTCTTCCCATCCCCATTTGTTTGTTTCTTTTTTTCTCATCCTATCTCTGAGAGTGAGAGCAAGCACAGAAACTAAAGAATGTTGGTGTTCATCTGTTCTATCCTTATCCAGATGTTCGATACTGTACATGCACAGGAACGACCTTGTAGAGTTTGCGTGTGTGCATTAGTCAATTATCCAGAAACAACATGTGAAGCTGTTAGCTTAGTGAGTTATAAAACAGGTTAATTCCTTGAAATGTTGTGTGAAGCTGTTGTATTTCACTTTATTCTGTGTTTTTTGATCATTTGGTGGATCTTTGCTGCATGTAAACAAGGTGGTTCTGTTATTTGTTGTATAAATGCACCTGGACTGCAGATTTGGTCAGTCACTGTTGTGTAAAGCTGAAGAGACACAAGTAAGAGTTTGGATACAAGAAAATCTTCATGTGATTGGACATCCCTTGGAGCTCTGCTCTGATCTCCTCACTACTCCTTTTTCTTATCGAGCAATCTGGATGTCCTAAAATAGGAAGATATGTTTTATTGTCCAGAAACAACATTTGAAGCTGTTAGTTTAGTGAGTTATAAAACAGGTTCATTACTTGAAATGTTGTGTGAAGCTGTTGTATTGCACTTTACTCTGTGTTTTTTTGTGATTTTATGGATTAAAAACATTGAGATGATAACCATCTGAAAGTCTTTTTTGGGGGGTAAATCTTACCTTATCTGAATAAGTAATGTTACTGATATTAATTAACTTTTATTAGTAATTATCAGGTATGACCTACTAGCAATTAAGAGATAATTTTACCCAATTTTATTGAGTAAGTAGCTGTTGAATATATACATAAATGTGAGGTAAATTTAACCCAATTTATTGAAGTATTTCATAGCTTTTTATTTCACTTATTTTATACTCAATATATGGAATTAAATCTACCCAAAAAAAGTCGATGCAAATTCTTACCTCAGATTTATTGGATAAATTCTATAGGTTACTTATTACAGTGTAGAGCATACAAGCAAAGTTCATTTACTCCTATGCTCCTTAGATTCAGTTGCCCACCCCCTCCTGAGAAACACAAAACCGTTCAATGGCAAATATGGGTGTGACTTCTGCCTTCACACTGGTGGTGGTCCATATGTCTGGGAAACCCCAGAACCACCTTTACGGACAGAGATGGATCATTTTGGGCATGCTATGTTGGCAACACCTGCTAATCCAGTAATGGGTGTGAAAGGCCCATCCCCTTTGATGGAACTTGAGAGCTTCAAGATGATCACTGGATTCATTCCTGAGTACCAACACAGTGTCTGCCTGGGTGTCACTAAACAGATTACATCTCTGTGGCTAGACAGTAAGCACCATAATGAAGACTGGTACTTGGGCGGCAAGGTCAGTGATATAGACCAGGAATTGCTGGCCATTAACCCACCTGTGGAGGTCACAAGGGCACCAAGATCAGTGAAGGACAGAAAATTCTGGAAAGCATCTGAGTGGAGGTCATTTTTGTTGTTTTATGCATTGCCTGTTTTGAATGGCATTCTGAAAAAGAAGTATTGGAATCATCTTTTTTTATTAGTTTTTGTGATACACACTCTTCTTCAGGATGCCATCAAAGTGAGATGTGGATGTGGCAGAACAAGCTCTGCGAAAATTTGTGCTCAACTTTGAGAAACTGTATGGTGCTGCTAATGCTTCTTTTAATGTGCATTTATTAATGCACTTGGCAGCAGGCGTGCGTAACTGGGGACCACTGTGGGCAACATCCACATTTCCATTTGAATCATTTAATGGGACTCTGCTTAGGTTTTTCAGTGGAACAACACATGTGCCAATACAAATAGTGAATAGATTCTTTCGGTGGAGTGGTCTCCCAAAAAAAGCAGGGACTACAATGGCAAATGCTAATGACAGCATAAAGACATTATTTGACAAACTAGCTCTAGCTAGCTAGCTCTAGCTTAAGAAAGAAATCAAAGGAGTTTCAACATAAAGTCAGAGGTTTTGGCTGCCCAAAGAAAGTTAGCACATCTGTGTTGCAGAGGATGGCTATTGAAAGTTTAATAGGAGTGACACTTCATTCAGGTTTATTTTATGACCATTTCATTTGTAGCAGTGTGGTTTATCATTCATATAATAACACAACTCTTAAAAAGAGAAATAATTCAGTTGTACAGTTAAATGATGGAACATTCTGCGACGTTATGACCCTGGTGGCTTTTACATCTGATGATGGGGCCTCATCCACATCCACCAACTTCTGTATTTTAGTAAAAGAGCTTGCCAAGAGTGGAAGAAAGGTGTGTAGAGATGCTCAGTTAAATATATCTTCCACATTTATAAATGAGGTGTCTCACACCCATAATGTATTTGCCGTGCATCCCCAATCACTCGAGCGTAAATGTGTAATGGTTAAGTCCAAGGACAAAATGTATGTCATTCCACTTCCCAACAATGTTGAAAGAGACTAAAATTCTTAGGGAGCTACTACTTTACAGACATCAATGCCAAAACGACCTCTACATATCAGTTCTATACGCATGAATACTGTCAGCGACTTTTTGATTTGTACACTCTCCAATTGGTCTTGTTTGCAGTAGCCCTGCTTTTTCTCCATTAAACAATATCAATGAAATGTTCTTTTTTGAACACTTGTGACAATGTTAACACAGTGTGAGTGAACTTCATTTTTTTGATTATAATTTAGCCAGTATTAACTTGTCTGTTGCAATATGGATGATGCTATCTGTTAAATCATAATGTAGCACTGCACCAACTTTAAACCACTTGCTTTTCAGCAGAACACACATTTTTTGTGCACCTCTACTTTTGAAGTGTGCATTTAATGTTTTGTTGAACGTCATTTGGTGTGTAGGATGTATCATATTTTTTTTTTGCCAAACTGATTAAACATTACAGAACAGCTGCAATAATTGCTATCTGTGTACTTTACACACAGCATAAAATTTCATAAATGGGTTTAAGTGCATTTTCATAGTAATACTATTGAACACTTTCTAAAAGAATGTCCTGAAGTACTAGCGTGAATAACTTCACTTCATAATTAGACTCAAATGTAACTTAAAATACACTCAAGCTTAATATTACAGTGTTGATATTAAAATGTGTACTTTTAAAATATGCTTTCAGTGTATGTTACAATGACAATTTTGAGCATACAATTTAAAATATATCAAAAATATGTGTAAAAACATATTTCAAATAAGTACACTTTAAGTGAAAGTTATGTGTACTTTCTAAAGTATATTTTAGTATAATTCTATAAAGTGTGATATAGTATAATTATTTTAAAGTGTGTTAAAAGTGTTAGCGTGAAAGCGTGATGCTAGTATACTTTTTATATATTTACAAAAAGTACAATTTGTGTAAGTACACTTTCAACATACTATTGGAAATATAAATATACTTGAAATACAATAAAGTACTTTTTTTTTCGCTTGGGCAGTTGCAGTTGGTCCAAGTGGTCAATGGGAGGTATGTGTCAGAGATGCATAAATACTACTAGTATCAGATATTGGGCTGATATCAGTGCAAGACGGTATTACATATAGTAATTTCATACTATACTGACACTTAACTGTTTTTTTTGGCTCATGGAAACAAATTGTATTACTGTAAACACTAGCTTCAAAATTAGCATTGTTCTTGTTCTAGCAGTGACATTATTTTCTTTTAAAGGCTGAACAGGTGACTGCCGGTGTATCTCGTCCAAGTGGTCAGCTGGTTGTAAGTACAGTATCTATTGGTTTCAAATATTGACCAAACAAAACAAAGTGTGTCATGAGCCACACCTCCCTCTACCTCTGCTCTCCACCCGTTACCGTTAGCACTAGTCGGCTGCCACACTAACGTTCCTACTAAAAGAGTAGGAACGTTAGCGTTAGCTCCCGGAGTTAGCACTAGAGCTACTACAGCTACTGGAGTAACTTACAGCGCTTCTACCAGCTCTTCTAGTCACTGAGCCTTGCCTCCATCTCAGCAAATATATTACATTTATTACAGGTACCATCATCATTGAAGTAGACAGGGGAATAGCTAAACACAGCCTGCCAGGCTGCCCACCGAGCTACATTTTACAATGCTAATTGCAAATGTTAGCTGGGCTGCCGGGCTACTCACCTACACCGACACAACCATAACGCCTGACCCATTGCTGGGGGGTCCATGTCATTGGTTCAACAACCCATTGGTTCGACATCCCATTAGTCCAACTGTCCGCGGTGCTGAACGGCTCACGGTGGGCGTATGGTGCACCGCAACCGGCTTGAGGCGGAGCAGGCTCACGGCTTATGTGTTTGCCACTTTCTTTTTCATTTTAACCCACACCATGATCTTTTCCTGACCCTAACCAAGTGGTTTTTGTGCCTAAACCTAACCAGACCTTAACCATAGGGCGTCATGATGATTTCGGAACGGACTTCGGAACAATGAGTTTAATATGGTTGGAACAATGGGATGTCGAACCAATGGGCTGTCGAACCAATGGGCAGTTCCCTTGCTGGGACCGAGCTGCTAATAACTCAAACTCCAGACATTTACCCATGCTACGATTGTAACATTAAATTTAATTGAATCGACATAGTGACATGTGCTGGGGATTCACATGAACGTACATGAACGCGCAGCTGGACCGGCTTGTAAACAAGGGGCTGGAGATCAACACAGAGATAGGGTGTGTGAGGTCATGCTATACTCCAGATGAAATTACACCCCTAGTTCTTCACATAACAATTTTTTAATTCCTTCAATCTAGAAATGATAAATTAAGAGATGGAAATTAACTTTCAGTTGGATTTTATTTGCACAAAAATGCTCTGTCCAGTAACCTGGGGCTTTTTTTTGTGAGAGTGAGAGAAAGTACTGTAACCTTGTGCAGTTTTGGAGAAAATGTAAGTTATTTAATCGTCAATGTTTTATAATGAACATATGATAAAAAAATTTCCATTCAGTAAGTAGCCAAATAGTTTGTATGCTGTCAATTACACTTTAATGCTGCCATCAGTCTATTGTTGGGCCGAGCCACAGGCCCCCCATCAGAAGATACTTGCCACTGGGCCTAACAACTTTTCTAGGGGAAACCCTGATGAATGCATTGTAACACAAATATGATGTATTCTGTTACAAGCCTTGTATAGTTCTCCATTTTTTTCTGCCCTCAAAATCCTCCATTTTGCTTTCAGTTACCCCTCAAATGCTGACAAACTGATGTTGGCTAAAAGCATGACAACAGTCTTCCCATCACTAAAGATCAAGATGCAAGAAGAGAATGAAGGATTTGTAAGTGCGAACAGATGTATTTCAGAAGATTACAATTTTGCATTGGAATATTTGAGGTAACAGATAGGATTTGTTTTTTTTAGCTTGGCGCCACCTAGCGTCAGCAGTGTTGCTCGCACTGTTGCAACAACCAAATTGACCGTGGGGATCAGAGATAATCAATAAAATGTAGGTATGTAATGTATCCCTGTCCGAGGGCTGCCGTAGAATGGCAACGAGGATGTCAGCCGACCAACACTCGCTACCCGGTCCCTGGTTGCGGCGATCACGATGCTGGCCAGCTAGCTAACATTTAGCCGTGTTACTTGCTGATCCATTAGAAAGAAAGCTAGCTGGACATCGGTTTTGAAGCCTCTTTGGTCACGGAGCTCCCTCCATCTCTTGAACGCCTGACTGAGGTTTACTCTTGTTTTTCCTCTTCTTTTATCACTCTCCTTTTTGCTCTTCTTTGCCTCCTCAGACAGAGGAGCTCGTTTTCTTTTGGGAGGCCGTTTCTCACTTGTCTCCAAACTTTGTCTGTCTGCCATTGTGCTCGTGACTCAACTATCTCATGCCCAACTCCTCCTAAGGACTCGCTCCAGTCCCTGATCGGCTGACCGACCAGTTTTGCAATACATGACACATTTCCTGCCGTAAAGCAGATGTTTTCTGTGAAAATTCGTCCCCAGCAGCAGAAGCTTATTGCAAAGATTGCACAGCCACTAAGTAACCTATGTAAATGCTGATTTTACTGTGTATACTACCCTGTGCAACCCACATTATTTTCATAATGATTGATTTAGGAGGAAATGCTATCTGTTGCTTCTTTAAGCTTATTGACTGACTTGTTATAAAGCCACTGTTGGAGAGTAGTTAAGATTAGATATCTTGGTTTTAGAGGGTAACTCCACTGTTTTTGATGTTTTCTCCGTGTTATTCTTCCCTTGATATTTGATAGATTGAATTGTTTATCTTTTAAGTTACATTCGAAAATGAAATGTCATTTCTGCATTCAGTATTGGAAGGTATATTGTCTGAAATGGGCTCATATTTAAGGAAAGAACAGCATGGGACTCGCATAAAAATGGTGGAATTATCCTTTATTAAATAATGTCCTTTGTTTAAATGTGGTCTAGGAGCACTTTTATGATCCGGTGTCCCACTGTGGATTCATTGAGCTGAAACTGAGGAACCTATGGAGAGCCCTTCATGATGATCAGCGACGCTATCGCAAGCGCAGGAGGTCCAGTGATCCTTCTGCAGTTGGTATAACACTGGAAGTGATTGCAGAAGGGGAAGAAGAGTCCATCAAGGAGTGGATAACGGCTACCAAAAGGCTGAGACCATCTCCTGAGAACCTCGCATCTATCAAAATGGGCATGGAGAAAACCTTCACCAACTGAAGGTTCTGGATCACAAGCAAGTCACCAACAGTAGCAGAGATTTTTCAGCAGTACCCTCACTTTGTAGACCTGCCATGTTTGGTAAGTATTCAGCATATTGTATTGTAGATGCACATCTGGAGTCTAGAAAATGGGCATAAATACACTTTGTACCCATATACATGTACAGAAAATGTACCCATATACTGAGAAAATTCCTTGCGTCCCTCACTGTCATCTATAACATCTTTTCCTGTTCATTGTCTATGGAGCAGTTTGAGAGTTCCCAGGGAAGGAAGACCTCTTCCTTCGGAAATGGGAAGGACATATCATTCCAAAACTCCTGAAAGTAGCTACACTTGAAAATGACCTCAATGTCCTGTTAGCTGGTGAGTAGAGCGATGGTCAGTTATCTTCCATGTATACCAGATACAATGATGTCAATCTATTGCTTTTATTTGGTGGGCACTGGGCCTGTGCCATTTATTTTTGTTAGACATAGTTTCTGAGGGGAATCCTAGGGCCTCGTGACCATATAATATCAAATTGTGTAATTTTAATTCATATTCCCACTAGGGCTGAAAGATTAAAAAATAATTATTTTGTCTGAATTCCCCCAGCACACCTTGTAGACACTGCTTTTTCTGTTGTGGTAGTTTGGTGGACAGCTTATGTCAGAGGTGGAATCAGTAATTGTATGTATGCCAATTTGTTTTTGTGTTCTGCTCAGAGTCACTTTGCTTCAGAGCCCTTCAGTAGCTCACACATTACCTACCTCCGACTGCATCAGGGAGGACCAAAGGATGGACCAAATACAGCGTTAAATCGGCCCTATCTTACATCTTGAACATGAAACCGGTAGGAAAGCTGCCTTTGTCTATGAATGCCCCACATTTTTTCTTTCTTTTTTTTTTTTTTTTTTAAATCTGTGAATCCAATCTCAATTATTAACAAATGTTGATAAGGCTTTTGCTTTGACATTAGGGCTGGGTTATATGGAGATACTTAAATGTAACAATATTTAGGAATTTTTCATCATAGTATCTGCTTTGATATGGAAAACCACATTTTGGCAATCCAGTTGATCGTCATATTGGAGTGCATGGTAAGGAGATACAGTACTCAGTGTTTCCCCCACAGGTTGAGAAACTACTTGGGTGATGCAATGTGTGACATGCAGTGTTTGATGGCTGGGTTCTTTGATAAATAAATAACTCACTAAATAACTATTTACATAATCATTTTCAAAATATATTACAGAAAACAGAGACTTCAACTCTACTTTTTGATGAACATGTCAAAATAAACTATTTACATAATAAAACACTTAGCACATTTTCAAAACATAAGATCAAGCAAAGCAAAGGATTTTAGCTAATTAGCTGCTCAGCTACAGCACATTAAACAGCTGTAAGCATACCTGCAAAAGTCACTTTGGACCCATTTGATGCTGGTTTGGTCATTGCTCTTCAACATCCCAGTTGGCAACAGGGATGTTGTCCTGACTTAGCTACGGCAGTTGGTGTACATTGTATCTGAAATAATTAAACACATTGCTTTTTGTCATGAATTTAGAAATTGTGTATTTGACAAATTGAATATTTATGTTTTCTCAGACTGGAACGAGCGTCCCCAGCCTTCTCGAGGGATCTTTTGAAGCAGCAGTGGGAGTCCATCAGCCCAAGCTTGCGTGTTTAGGAGACCCCAGTACAACAGCTCAGTACATCATTGTGGCAAGGAATGACAAAGTCGCCATCCCACTTCAAGATGAGGGTTTGACATGTGCCATAGACAAGTTGTTCAAAATGTTATGGGTTTGCAATGTGGCATATCCTGTCCAACTCAAATCAGTCTATTGTTTCTTTGAGCATGTTTATGACATGCCCATCTCAGGTGGGAAAAGATCAGAAGTTGTGGAACTTATTGCCAAGCTTTAGGCAGTGGCGTTAGTTGTGCTAGCATGTACACTTGTCCAAAGTGCAAGAAATCCATTTCAAAACAAGTAAGGACACTTATCAGACATCTTAGGCAAGTCCATGCAATTTCAGATGGACAGGATTATACGATTGTATGTAGTCAAAACCACTGTCAGAGAACTTGCCATAAGTTCAATTCTTATGTCAGACATCTCAATAGGGCACACACTCCGGTTGCAAACCCAGTTCATTTTGAACAAGTAAATTTCAGTAATGTGTCGGAGGATGTTTCTATGCCGTCTTGCTCTCATCCTATGGACACTTCCGAAACTAATTTGGATGCTGATTTGGACACCCCATTGGTGCAGCATTGTTTGTTGCCAAAATGTACTCTTTATCAAATTCCACCTTAACTGATGTACAAAAAAGCATTGCGTGCACCAAAGAGCTACTGGACAAGATGCTGGATTCTTTGAAGGATAAAACTGCATCTGTAATTAATAGCTACTCTATATCAAACGATGATGAAGCTGTCCAATCTTTAATGCAACATTTTGAAAATACACGAAATGTGTTTTCAGAGGTGGATACTCCCTACAAAATGTACAAATATTTTTCTGAAAAACACTACCTTGTCCAGCCTACAGAAATTTTCTTAGGATACAGAGGTGACACAGCAAGAAAACAGGGGAAATTGACTCAAGTACTGGCTGCAGACACTTGCCAGTATATCTCCATTATTGATACCATAAAGTTTTTCTTTGGAAGTGAAAAGATGCAGACTCTCTAAACAATCAAACAAAAGTGTTGATGATAAAATGCGTGATTATTGTGATGGCACACACTTTGCAAATCATACATTATTCAGCAGGTATCCCAATGCCCTACAAATCCAACTTTATTTTGATGACTTGGAAACAACTAATCCTTGAGGCTCAAAAACTAAAGTTCATAAAATGGGAGCAGTTTACTTTTGCTTGGGAAACTTGCCTGTGGAATTCAACTCATCCCTTGCAAACATCCACCTTTGTCTACTCTTCAGTTCTATAGACAGGGAGGTATATGGCTTTGGCAAAATATTAGAGCCTTTGTTGGATGACATTTGAACTCTTGAAATGGAAGGGATAGAGGTTGAAACTGAGGGTCAGATTTCTCTCCTTCATGGTACTGTCTGCCTCTTGACCTCTGATAATCTCGCTTGCCATTCACTTGGAGGGTTTTTAGAAAGCTTTTCAGCCAACAAAACTTGCCATTTCTGTCTAAGTGACAAACAAGCTGCCCAGTGTGTGTTTGATGATGATCACCAGGAGTTTTGTAATAAACTATAAAGAACATAACAATCCAACTTTAACAGGTATTAAAGACGATTCCTGTTTAAACACAATCAATTAATTTCATGTGACTGAAAATGTTTGTGTAGACATTATGCACGACATTTTAGAGGGTGTGGCTTTAGTTGAAGTAAAACTGATGTTAAAACATTTCATCTATAATGAAAAGCTTTTCACATTAGAGCAGTTTAAAGGCAGATTGGTAAGCTTTGATTACGGTTTTGCAAATGAAAAAAACAAACCTAGTGTCATTCTTAACTTAAGAACATCAGATAATCCCATAAAACAAACAGCCAGTCAGATGTGGTGCCTTTTGCTATTTTTACCCTTCCTAATTGGAGATTTTATAAGTGAACTTGATCAACATTGGAAATTGTTCCTTCTCCTCAGAGAAATATGTAGCATAGTATTTGCTCCAACTGTCAGCATTGGACTTTCTGTCTTTTTAAAACAGTTGGTTATAGATCACCATAATTTGTTCAAGATTCTTTATCCAGAAAGGCCGCTCACCCCAAAACATCATTTCATGACTCACTATTGGTGCATGATGATAAAGTTTGGCCCACTTTTGAAGTTATGGTGTATGAGATTTGAGAGTAAGCATGGTCCCCTGAAAAGACACGCTCATGTTGTCTGTAATTTCATTAATATTTCTAAGACTTTGGCTTATAAGAATCAAGTTCAAAGTATGTATAATTGGAAATTATACAAATGCCTTTCCAGTCATGGTTGGATCTTTGGAAAAAAGTGATCTGGTCATTCAAAATTTGAAAGCACTCGGGTGTGATATCGGCACTTGCAGCACAATTCATGTGGCTCACTCTGTCTGTTGGCTTGGTCAGACATATAAAACTGGTTGTGTACTTGCTTTAAACAGTGACTTAGGAGGGGAGCGTCTGTACACATGGTTCCCAATTGTGAAAAGGAAGAGGTGCTAATTTTTATTAGAATTTTAATTGTAAAATATTTTGATGATCATCTGTTTTCATATGTGGTGGAGCGGACCAATGAGTATGAAATGATGAATGTAAAAGATGTAGCAGACATCAGACCACTGGACTTGCTGTCATCTTTCAGTGGAACTGAACTACATGTAAATCCAAGATACAAATTGATTGTTTAAATTTGCATTACTGTAAAGTGCTTTACCTTTGACGTACCTGAGCCAGTCACTTACTCGTAACAATTAGTAGAGGCTAATGAATGGTGCCGCCTGTGTTGCGATCGTGCAGTTAATGACGGTGTGGCCTGATGTCCCCTGCAGCGATCATTAGCAGGTTAGCACATTGTTCTGGAATTATTACAGTTGAACTTCTGTGAACGTTTGCCCTGAATTGTTTTGTTCAGCCCAGATTTTAAGAGGTTAAAAATGAATCCAGTTTGGGGATTTTTTTGGCTTGTTTGGTTATCTTGGGAGGGAAATTTCAAGTGACCTTGCCATTTGACTACAGTTTGTGCAATTTTTTTGTGAATATTGTATAATTGTATCTGCATGTTTTTATATACATGTATTGTGATCTCATTCACTGGCATTGAGAATGATACAGAGTGTTGCAATTATTTCAAAAATCTGCAATGATTGAATTATTTTAATAAATGTTACCTGAATTCAATGTAATTGTTTATTTTATGAGCATTTTAGTGGATTGTAAGCATACAAATTCCATTTTAGGATGATTTTAGAAAAAAAAGTATAAACATCTCTCTTGTTTTTAACACAGCTTTGTGTTGAAATATTTAACACATATTAACACACAATATGTGTTAAATGTGCTAACACACTGATTGTGTTGAAAGCAACACAAATTGTGTTGTCCTTAACTAGACACACTGTTGTGTTAAAAATTAACACATGATGTGTTATTTTTAACACATCTGTTTTGAGAGTGCACCCCTCTTGTCACTGCTGTAATCTACCGCCCCCCACAAAACCACATCCATCTTTTCTCTCCGACTTTTCAGATTTTGTCACACATCTCTCAGCCATCTCACTGTCAGTTTTACTACTTGGCAACTTCAACTTCTATATTGACAACACAAACTGTGAACAAGCCTCTGATTTTCTGGATCTCCTCAACTACCTCAGCCCCACTCAGCATGTCAATTTCCCCACCCACTCCCGCAGCCACACCCTGGATTTAGTCTGCTCCATTAGTCTCACCATCCAACAACTCTACAGCATCAACCTCTATATCTCCGACCACCTGGCTATCATCATGGACATCATGGTCCCTTGATCAATCAAGCCCCCATCAAAACCAAAACTGTTTCATTTAGACACTCAGCCCCCTGGTTCAAGCGCCAGCTTGAAAGACTCCACAAAAAAGAACTCCAGTCAGACTAAGCCAATAATTAAATTTTCTCAATCTGCATGTAAATGTACTGACTGTGTGGCACAGCTTTTTTCAACATTCACACATGTGCAGATTACTCCACCTCTACTTGGCGCCTTACCTACTCTGAAATATGCCTAGGCATGTTCAATTGCATGTGGACTTCGTCCCAATAGCAGTGGTCGTTCCTGTCTGCATTACCGCAATTTTTGCGCTTGCTACGCTGATTTGGTGAGTAAATAATTTTATGTTGTGTTGTAGAAATTCAACGCCAGGCTTATGTGCTTGCTTGTTAGGTTAACTTAATAACTTAGCTTATCCACTATATGGCTTATCCATTATATAACATGTGGTCATACTGTTGCAAAGTGGCTAACAAGGATAAAAATGTACAACCTCGGACTTTGAAAACTTTATGGAAATTCCTCACCTTTCGGCAAAACTCACCATTCTAAGTTCAAAACAAGAAAAAGGGTCAACAACTACACTGGTGTGGATCAGATGAAAAACAGGGTGGGGGGTAGGGAATGAAGGGTTTTGATCTTTTCTGTCACAAGACACCAGATGTGACTGCATTGCGCTCTGTTGTCCTCAAAGGCATTCCCATTGTTGATGGTGACGACTCCAGTGAATTCTAAAAGACATGCTATGTAAGTACTTTAACACAAAAAGTTTGGTTGTGTTTCTCGAAAACATGATATCCAGTACTCATACAGACATAGAAAATAACTGCACAATTTACATTCTCTTACGTTTCGGACAATATAAGGTTGGCCAGGTTTCCAGTTTTGAAGGCCAGGTCCAGTGTGCAAGCTTACATCGGTTTGATTTTGTGCCAACTGACTGAACTGATATTTGTCAGGTGTAACGCCAGGTGGAGAGACCGAGCAGCATGTAGAAATGTCGCTGAGAAGATATGATTTGAATCAATCAGGTATCGGGGTTACGTCCTTCACTGAGTGATTCATTGACCGAGTGATTCATCACGCGGTAGGCAGTCCCTCCCTGCACCCTGGCTGCCACGTGACTTGCGAGTGATTCATCATTCGCACGGACCGAATCGGCAGTTCCGCTCCCTGCCTGCACGCTTGCTGCTGAGCTCAACTGAACTGAGAAATGAATGAATCAGTTCCAGAAGTGATTCAGTTCAGTGCGTTCACTCAACAGATTAGTTCTTTTGAATGTTGGCAGGACACCCGGCATTGCCAGTTGGCTTAGCTCCACTATTGGTGCAGTGCTGATGTCTTGTTATGGTGTACTAAAAACTGAGAGATGTCCACACCATTTCACTATGGGTCACTCCATGCTAACTCACAAAATCCAGAACTTTTGAACTTTCTACGCACAGCTTCCACAAAAACATTTTGTAACAGTGTCCACTTACTTTTGAACCCCTAAAATTTGGACACTGTGTTCAAAAAGCTGCACAGTTACAGCAAGACATGTCTCTTTAATTTAATTTCAAAATGAATGTGCTGAAGCTCAGAACCTGAAGAGCAAACATTTGTAACTGTTCAGCTAATTGCGATTTAAACTGCAACTTGTTTTTCTCAAGACCATATGTGTTTCTTTGCAAGATACAATGAGAGATGAGGCCCTTGCATCTGCCACAGTTGGTGTGCTGACGTTCTTAGAGAAGATGATCCTTGGCAGGATCCAAACTCAACACATCTGCAGTCCATCTCCGCTGTCATCGTTCTTGAAGAAGGTATTGTCATGGACAATATTAAAGACTTTCCTCAGGCAGTTTGCCTGCTATTTGTGCTTACATAATCTTTGCATTTGGATTACCCAAAATGCTTAGCAAGTACACTCAGGTTCATTCAAACCGTAATGCTTGGGTTGGGAACCAAAGCTCATTCTAAAAAACAGTCTACTGAGTTAGATCAAAAAAAGTCATCAGCTATCCAAAAATACTTGGTAAACTTTGCAATTATTATTTCACTCTTGATATGAGACAGAAGTTAAGATAAGTAATTAAAAACACCCTGGCCCTCATTTATCAAACGAACGTACAGCAGAAAAATGTGCGCATGACCATTTCCACGCAAGGCTCGGCATTTATCAATTTGGACGTGAGCGGACGCTACAATCAAATCTCAGGTCTCAGCTGAACTAAAACTTGTACGCAAGTTTGAGTCAGTGTGGATTTGTGTTGCAGCACAGCAAGATCTGGCTGAGTCTGAAAATAATTATAAAACAAACCTCAAACTTGTCATCTAAGCATAAGCAGCCACATATTCAGTACATATTAAAAAAGGATTCCCAAAACGAATACAATTGCAAAAATTACCACTCTATTAACTTACAGGTAATATGTGATGCCAGGCTATCACTACTAAACGTGGTAGCCAAGTGGCCAGGGGGGACGCACGACTCATTTATATTCCATAAAAGTAGCGTGGGCGCACAGCTACGGGAGGGCGCACTGCAGAGCCGGAGTCATCTCCTCAGTAAGTAAACTGCGTTAAATAAATCTAAACAAAGTAGTCTATTAAATGACAACATTTTGGTATGGTTCTTGTTCTATGTGACAAGGGGGGTTGTCCCCTCAATACCTTATAACCCCGCTGGCAAACCCTGCCACAGAGCAGGAGCGCAGGTTTAACAGTGCGCACACGGGTCACAGTGGAGCGCTGCTTCAGGTTGCTCAAGCGCACGTGCAGGGCTGCCCCTGACCAAATTGGGGCCCTAAGCGAAATTTTATTTGGAGGCCCCCATCCCAAATGTATCATAGGTACAAAATGACCAGACAACAACTTGCCATTTAACTTGACAACCTTTATTGGCAATAACAAATGTACTGTAGATACAGTAGTTTGGCTGTATGAGTCAAATAAAATAAAAAATTCAACCTGAAATAAATAAATAAATAAATATTAAATAAAAATAACTTCAAACTGAAATAAATAAATAAACAAATCTGAGTCACAAATAGCCATCAATTACTCATCAAAAGAAAGTAACTTCCACGACCTCAATCCCCCACCCTTGATGAAACACTGAAAATAAAATAAAAGAGGGACACAGGTTTTTCCTATTTAATCTTATTTTGTTATATTTCTCCCTCTCCCCTCTCTGGAGGCGTCCGATCTCCCTCAGCCCTCCGCCTCTCCCACCTTAATTAAACACTGGAAACAGAAATAAAATACAGAGACATCCTTTTCTATTTTCATCTTATTTAGCTATATTTCTCCCTCTCCCCTCTCTGGGAGCATCCGACCTCCCAGCCCCGCACATACCCCCGAGGCTCGGGTCTCCCCCTCCGTGGAGCCTGCCCGCCCTCCCGTCCCCGCACATACTCCTGAGGCTCTTTTGGACGACATGTCGACAACTCTTCACCTGCTGCAGCTCTGCAAGTGCCTGCCACCTCAGATGTGAGGGTGTCAATTTCCAGCTCGGAAAAGTTTCTCTTCTTTGCAGTATTTCTCCTCTCCATGTTGTGACCTCAAAGGGCGAGGCCTCTGAACCACGAATATTTAAAGGCGTGACATGCTAATGATGATCGTTTTCAGCCGCCGCATTTATCAAGGCCTGATCATTTGTACGCTGGGATTTGTCAGATACGAACGTTTCATAAATCACACGTATGTCCTAACGTAAGTATGGTAGTATTGTATGTATTTGAGAAATGTCGGGTACTTTGGGAAACGGCACCCTTATTTGTTACCAGAGAAGAGTAAGATACTTTCGTGGAACAGCACTTTTGTATGTAAAATAAAAAAAGTTTTGTTTATTTAGTACTGTAGGGCTGCAACTAACATTTATTTTCATTATTAATTAATCTGCCAATTATTTTCTTGATTGATTGATTATTAATCTGTTAGCCTTTTGGTCTGTACAAACCCCAAGAGGACATCCTCAAATTTATTGTTATATCCAAAACTCAAAGATATTCAGTTTACTGTCACAAAAAGACTGACAAAACCAGAAAAGATTCACATTTGAGAAAAAGAAATCAGAGAATTTGGACATTTTTTTATTAAAAAGAACTCAAAACAATTAATCGATTATCAAAATAGTTGGCGATTAATTTAATAATCAATTAATAATCAATTATTCATTGCAGCTCTACTTATTTTGTATCCAAGAAGAATAAAATGCTATTGGGAAATATAACTTGTGTGAGAAAAGTTGGATACTTTTGTGAAACAGTGCTAGAAAAGTTCCTTTTGTGAAACTGTGCTTTTTGGAATTCTATTTACATATGTGCTGCCCCAGCTACTAGAACTTTAATTTACATTTAGATTGTTTACATGCTGCTCTTAAAATGATGGCAAGAGTGCACACTTGTGACTTCAGAATTGCATTAGGTCTGATTCAGTGTTGGGTGATGTATTTGCCCTGATGAAAATAAAAATTTTATGGCAGCTAAATCAACCAGTTAAGTGTTCTCATGCATTGATTTAAGGATATTATGATTTGTTTATACAATGTGTTTATAGATACATAGTGTTGATATTAGTTTTGTATACTCGAGTAAACAAGTTAGTCTGCACTCATAATTAACAAGTTAGATGAAGTACTGTGGAGTCAAAATAAACAAGTTAGACTAAGTACTGTGGCAATGAGTTTGCATATTTTTTTTGAGTACACCCAATTTATTAGATTTTACAGTGTGGAACCATAGAATAATGATACTTTAAGATGAGCAATTAAGATAATGTATTATTATCGGGTCCATGTCATTGGTCCGACAGCCCATTGGTCCGACATCCCATTAGTCCGACGGTTGTGGTGCTGAACAGCTCCCGGCGGGCATATTTATGCCTTGATGGTGCGCCGCAACCGGCTCTGGGTCAGTTGGGAAAGGCTTGAGGCGGAGCAGGCTCACAGCTTATGTGTTTGCCACTTTCTTTTTCATTTTAACCCACACCATGATCTTTTCCTGACCCTAACCAAGTGGTTTTTGTGCCTAAACCTAACCAGACCTTAACCACAGGGCATCATGATGATTTCGGAACGGACTTTGGAACAATGAGTTTAATATGGTTGGAACAATGGGATGTCGAACCAATGGACAGTTCCCTTATTATCAGATTATTAAGATATTCAGCATCCGATTTAATAAGACAGCAGGTCATTCCACTGTCAGCTCCTGGATTGTGCATATGAGTGCCCTTATACACAAGTAAAAGCTCATAAGTGAAGTTCAGTGGTGGGATTTCACGAAACCCAGAAAAGATTACAAAATATTTACCGTGGTCCGGGTTCAACTCCAGCTAAAAACTATTGTTTATGAAATTGTGATTTTTTTTTAAATCATTAACATATATCTAATTATTACTAAATTAGAAGGCATTAAAAGCTTAACTTCAAGATGGCGGCAGACGGACGCATCGGCCCCCATAGATATCACATACATTAGATACCTTGTTGACGGCTTTGGCCCGTTTCAGCGATGCATCAATGTCGCCATCCTGGGGATGGCTAGTACTGTTGTGTATGGAGATAAGTCTTCAGCAAACTTGGCGTGCTAACTCAAAAGTCTCAAAGTGTAATTGGGTGCCGGTCCAAAAAATTACAGCAAAGCAGAAAACCCTGACAGCACTCACTAATAAGTATAATACTTTTTAATATAGTGGATTGCACAGCAGCAGTCGAATGGACGTGTTTCAGCTCATAGCCATCCTCGGTGTTAAATGGCTTGTGGGCGTGTGTCCCTTTTAACAGAAACCAGCTGGTTAAGATTAAAGGGATAGTGCACCCAAAAATGAAAATTCAGCCATTACCTACTCACCTTCATGCCGAGGGAGGCTCTGGTGTAGTTTTAGAGTCCTCACATCACTTGCAGAGATCCGAGGGGGGAGTGTGTAGCAGCACAACTGCACACCTAATAGCTGACAGCGCCCCAGATTAAAACGTCCAAGAAGTCATAATTGAAACCACAAAATATCTCCATACTGCTCGTCCGTAGTGATCCAAGTGTCCTGAAGCCCCGACATAAAAAGTTGTTTGGAAAAACGTCATTTAAACTGTTTTTAGCCTCACTGTAGCCTGTAGCTCTAACTGCCTCTCTGTGCACTGAGCTGACGTTTGTGCGCTTGCGCGAGACCGTGAGACATGGGCACCGGCTTCATGTGTGTTCATGTGCTTTCGCTGGTCTTGCGCGCAAACGTGAGCACAGTCCACAGAGAGACAGATAGAGCTACAGGCTACAATGAGGCTAAAAACAGAGTTAAAATGACGAGCAGTATGGAGATATTTTGTGGTTTCAATTATGTGTTCTTGGACGTTTTAATCTGGGGCGCCGTCAGCCTGCATTAGGTGGAGTTGTGCTGCTACCCACTCCCCCCTCGGATCTCCGCAGGTGATGTGAGGACTCAAACGTCACCAGAGCCTCCCTCGGCATGAGGGTGAGTAGATAATGGCTGAATTTTCATTTTTGGGTGCACTATCCCTTTAACATTAAAAACAATACAAAAATGCAACCTCAGTGATACATTGAATAGTCTATATATAATAAAAAAATAGAAACACACACACACACACACACACACACACACACACACAGAAACATCAACAAAACGTCCAACATAAAATGTCCAGTTTCCTTTTACAGGTGGGTTCTTTCTTGTGCTCAGTGGTTTCCTCAACGATTGGTTTGTCCAGCTCCTTCCAGCCCCTTGCTCTCTGTCCTCCTGCTCTCTTTGTTCTGCTTCTCCTCAGGTCTTTTAGTCCTTCTTCAATCAGGTGGCTTAAGCATCTACACCTGTCCAAGTGGTGAGGCTTCCTGGGAGATGTAGTGTGTGCCATGGTGGCCATTTTGTGATGTGGCAGCTGCATTGTGGGAGATGTAGTGGGTGCCACAGTGGCCATTTTGTGATGTGGCAGCTGCTCCTATATGGGAATGTAGCGTCCTTCCACTACATGTCCCCTTGTGATGCCACACATCCCTCTCCCCAGGTCTGCTGTCCTCGGCAGGGTGAATGAGGACCAGAAGGCATCACGACGGGACAGGGCATCTGCGTTTCCGTGGCGCCGTCCTGGCCTGTGAATGACGTTATAAGACTGGAGGCTTAGGAACCACCTAGTCACCCTGCTATTTGTCTCCTTGTTTTTTCAAAAAGATGAGAGGAACAGCACTCCAAGTTTATCAAATTATATTTTGCCACACAGACGTTTCGGGTCTGGCCCTTTTTCAGTGTGCTCTGGCAAACAATACAACAGCACGCACAGATGCACTTAATTATAAATCAACCCGACTGACGCAGCTTGTAAATCACAGCAGTGGGAGTCAATTGGTGACTAAGTCACGTGACTATGCAAAAGAAAAGAATTAACAACAAAGAAATTAACCACAAAAATAAACCTAATGAGGATTATACACGATTCATAAAAAACATGCAAATGAGATTTCCTCATTTAAACCCATAGGAATAAGTGTGTCTAAGAAATGGATCCAATATGTCTCTCTCTGAAGCAGGATCTTATCCCTGTTACCACCTCTGCGTGGCATGTTAACCGTCTCAATGCCCATGTAATGTAGTTCACTTACAGTGTGTTTATGACTATTAAAGTGTCTTGCAATGGAGGATTTTTCGTCATTATTATGAATGGAACACCTGGGTTTGCAGATTGTGGTTTTTAACTCACGTTTTGTTTTACCAACATAATATAAATCGCACGGACATTTTAACAGATAAACAACATGTTTTGTTTTGCATGTGATTCTGCCTCTGACTTTAATGTCAACTCCGGACTTTGGATGAGAAAATGTGTTACCTTTGATCATAGAGTAACAGTGTACACAATTATGACATGGAAAATTTCCAGAAGGAATTTTAGACATGAAATGAGTAGGTCTCTTAGACAAATCTGACCTAATGAGGTAATCTCGTAGATTGACCGATCTTTTATAAAAATATCTTGGTGGAGTAGAGAATGCAGCATCAATCTGTGGGTCGCTATCCAATATGTGCCAATATCTACTCACAACCTGTTTTAGTGATTTAGATATGGGACTATAGGTGGACACCAAAGCCAGATCTTGTGAAGATTTGTTTCTGCCACTGGATATAAGTAAATCAGAAAGTTGCAATTGCCGCACCTTATTCAAATTATTTAACACATCTTCCTTATATCCCCTCAATTTAAAACCATCACAAAGATGTTAAGCATGTTGTTCAAATGAATCATCAGTCACAAATACGTCTGATCCTCAATAGCTGGCTATATGGCAAACTTCTATTTTATCTTTTATAAAAGATCGATTTTATAAAATCTTTTTGAATTTTACACTTTATTTGGAATTCAGCACCCAGTTTTTTGTTTCTGTGAGTTGAGTGCATTGTCTCCTATTTCTGATCTCCTTGTTTTTGCCATCCATTGTAACGGAGAATGATCCGTCACTAGAGTGAAACTCCTTCCAAGCAGGTAATATTTCAGTGTTTGCAGGGCCCATTTTATGACTAAGCATTCTTTCTCTCTTGGCAGCAGTTTTTGACTCAAATAAAGGACTGGATGTTCCTCACCTTCATTGATCTGGGACAGTACAGCGCCCAGACCCACCTCAGAGGCGTCCGCCTGAACCACAAACTCCTTACTGAAGTCGGTAGCGGTGAGGACTGGTTTGGAACACAAGGCCCTCTTCAGGTTGTCAAATGCTTCTTCTGCTGCTGGAGTCCATTTCACCATCCGGGAGTGTTTCTTGGTCGTAAATTCAGTGAGAGGGGCAGCTATCATAGAAAAATCAGGGGTGAACCATTGGTAATAATTTGAAAGGCCCAAAAAGGATCTCCCCTGCTTCTTTGTCGACAGTTTTGACTAGTTCTGGATGGCATAGAGTTTCGCCTCCTGGGGTTTGATGAGGCCTTGTCCGATGGTGTACCCCAAGTAGTTTGTTTCACTGTAAGTGACTTTCCCAGTCTGGGCTCTGAATGACAACATCATCTAGATAGGCAGAAGCATAGTCTTTATGAGGTTTAATTACCTGATCAAGCGCTGGAAGGTGGTGGGGGCTCCAGATAAACCAAAGGGCATCACTCTGTACTGCCACAGGCCCCCAGGAGTGGCAATGGCAGTCTTCTCCTTCGATTCTGCAGACAAGGGAACCTGCCAGTACCCCTTTGTGAGATCAAGGGTGGTTATGAACCATGCATTGCCAAGGCTTTCAATTAGCTCATCAACACGAAGCATGGGATATGCATCAAATTCAGACACTTCATTTACCTTTCTGAAATCATTACAGAAATGTACTGTGTTATCCAGCTTGTCTGTCAGGATGATGGGGCTCGCCCCGGCACTTTTGGACTCTTCGATCACATTCAACTCTAACATCTTCCTCACCTCCTCCTCAATCAGCTTCTTGTGGGCCTCTGGGACCCGATATGGCTTTTGGTTCACCGTTTTGCCTGGCTGGGTGTGTATCTCATGTTCCACCAGGTGGGTGTAACCCAGGAGGGATGACAAGACATCCTGGTTACCATGCACTATCTCCTTTGCTTGCTGCAGTTGATGAGGGGAGAGGTCTGAACCAAACTGCACTTTGTCCCGGGCCGGTTCTTCGTGCTCTCTAGGGGGAAGACAATTGAACAAGGCTTCTCGATCATGCCATTTCTTTAGGAGGTTAACATGGTAAATTTGCTCACCTTTCCTCTTCCCCTGTTGCCGTATTTTGTAGTTGACTTCTCCAACCTTTTCAGTTACTTCAAAGGGTCCCTGCCAGGTAGCCAAGAACTTGCACTCCACAGTGGGGACCAACACTAGGACTCTATCTCCTGGACTGAACTCTCTAGGTTGGGCTGTTCTGTTATAAGCTGCACTCTGATCTCGTTGCGCTTTCTCCATGTGCTCCTTCACGATGGGAACCACTGCAGCCATCCTGTCTCGCATCGCCCCCACATGTTCAATCATGGTACGATGGGGACAGGGTTGCTCCTCCCAAGTTTCCTTGGCTATGTCCAGAAGACCCCTGGGTCTGTGGGAATACAACAAGTCAAAGGGAGAGAAACCAGTGGACAGCTGAGGAACTTCTCTTACTGCAAACAGGAGGTAGAGGAGAAGTTGGTCCCAATTCTGTCCATCTTTGTTGATGGCCTTCCTCAGCATGGCTTTGAGAGTCTTGTTAAATCTCTCCACTAACCCATCCGTCTGGGGGTGGTACACTGATGTCCTCACCTGCTTCACCTGCAAAAGAGCACACAACTCCCTGATGATCCTGGACATAAAAGGGGTCCCTTGGTCTGTAAGAATCTCTTTTGGAACCCCTACCCGGCTGCTGAAGAGGAACAGTTCTTTTGCTATCTGTTTAGCATTGGCCTTTCTTAAAGGTATGGCTTCTGGATAACCGGTGGCGTAGTCTACTATGACTAAGGCTAGGGGAACTGCGGCAGTAGTTCTCTATTTCCTTGTGAACTCCTGGCCAAAGGAACCTCTGCAATACTCTCTCCTTTGTTTTCTCTACACCCAAGTGGGCTCCCAGCAAGTGAGTGTGTGCTAACTGCAGAACTGTGGAGCACTGAGGCTGGGAAACAAGGAGTTGCTCAGTGACTCTATCATTACCTATCATACAAGAGGCCATTCTTCACTGCAAAGTGAGGATATGAAGGGGTTAACCCAGTTCCCACCACAGTTCCCTCGAGGACCTGGACATTTCATAATGCATTACTAAGGATGGGATCCTGTAACTGAGCTGTTCTGTACTGACCTTTGAGTGGGTGGAGTTCTCCAGGGGCCTGCATATATATGCATGGCGTGAGCAGTCTTTCCTGAGAGCTCCTCTCTACCCCTAGCAATTTTATCATCAAATACCTGAGCAGAGTCCCACACACTTAAGTTTGTGGCACCCACTGAAGTATAATGAGAAAAGAGTGTACATATTTCCAGATTTGGTGGAGGACATACTGAAGCAGTGAAATCGTTTTGACAACATCAAAGCTAAGTGCAAAACCAGGGGCATCAGGTATGGATTTCGACATCCTGCCACATTCGTTGTGACGGCAAAGGAGGGAGGAGAAACTGAGACATTTGAGACACCTGAGGCTGCGGAAAGGTACCTGTCTGCTACTGTTGACAACTGGCCTGCTGGACAATAGATTGGCCTCTTGTAACTTTAAGGAGGGAAGTGGGTCGGATTCATATTGAACTTAAACGCACAAAGTTCTGGGACACTTAAAACTATATGCTGAAATATGTGGGAAGAAATCACTATTGGACGAAGGGGGGAGAGTGGGACAGATCCTGTGCGGATTAAACAGCGGTTGTGAGTAGACCGACGGGAACGTAAATGTTGTCGTTTTCACCCTTCAAAGGGTGTTGGGAGGGAGAGAGAGAAAGGAGGGGGGAGGTGGGTGGAGGGGAAGGAGGAGAAATTGTGAAGTTCTTGTTCATGTTTAGGTTCTTTATTGAGGGGGTTCAGGGAATATGTTTCTTTGTTACAGATGTTCTTATGAGGCTTAACTTTACCAGAGAGGCTTTGGATATCACAGACTATACTGCAGTTGATAAAACCAGTGTGGGCAGCCCACATTTATCAATCAAATTTCACAACAAAGACGAGGGGAGTGGCCATTATCATCAGGAAACGCATTCCATTTATTCATAAACAAACTATATCAGACATAAATGGCAAATACATGATCGTTATTGGGGAAATAAATTTGGTGGATTGTACCTTGATTAATTTATATGGTCCAGATTATGACGATCCTTTGTTTTTTAAAAAAGTAATGGACATACTTCCTGACCTTACGCTGTCTAAAGTTATTATAGGTGGGGAATATAATTGTGTCCTGAATCCAACAAAAGATACATATCCAAGTCGCACCTTTAGAAGTAAATCCGCAGCAATCTTAAATAATTACCTGAAGAATTTTAATTTGGTTGATGCATGGAGAAGCCTACATTCACTAGATAAAGAATACTCATTTTACTCAGCAGTACACAAATCATACTCTAGAAAAGATTTATTTGTCATTGATTCCAGATTATTGCAGATGGTAAAGGCGGTTGAATACCATAACAGACTGATATCTGACCATTCTCCTTTATCATTGGATCTTAATTTAAGAGTAGACAAGGACACATACAGTTGGCGTTTTGGTAATTCATTACTGAATGATGACGCATTTTGCACGTATATTAAAGAAAAAATGGAACTCTTTTTTGCAGAAAATGATATAGGTAATGTGACAGACTCAGTTTATGGGAATCATTCAAAGCTGTCATTAGAGGGGATATAATGTCCTTTCAAATTAAGAAAAATAAAGAAGAATAAAGAAGATTAACTGAAATTAAATGCTTAATTACAGATTTGGAGATAGAGTATAAGTCAAAACTAAATTCAGAAACACTGAAGAAAATTATTTCACTTAAAAGTGAATATTACTCAATTCTTTCTAAAAAGACAATCAGAGTAATAAATCAGGTCAAGCAAAAGCATTTTGAATTGACAGACAAACCCCACAGACTTACAGGTGACATATTTCCTATATTACATAGGATCCGATCTAAAAATAATACTATTTTAAGGGAGGCCAAGGCGTTAAATAATCGTTTTGTCGAATTTTACAATGACGTTTACAAATCGAAAGAAGAGATAGATACTGCTGCTTTAAATGCGTTTTTAACAAACGCTGGGCTTCCTAAGCTAAGTGAGGAGGCTGGGGATTTGCTGGAAGGGGATATCAAATTGGAAGAGATAAACAATGTGATCAATCAGTTGCCTTATAAAAAATGTGCAGGACCAGATGGTTTTAGTGCTGAATTTTACAAGGCATTTTGGTTGACACTTAGTCCAATAATGCTTCGCATGATCAAACATTCCAGACTCCAAGTGGAACTTCCACCAATGTTGTACAAGGCAAATATAGCTTTAATACCAAAACCGGGGAGGGATAAGCTGGAGGTTGTCTCTTATTCCCATTGAGACTAAAATAATTCGCAAGATCTTGGCAAATAGACTTAAAAAACATATAGGTTCAGTCATACACAAGGATCAAACTGGATTCATGCCAAACAGACACATACAATCCAATTTAAGACGACTTTTCAATCTCATATATAGGAAACAGGACACAGAGACATGTCTGATCTCGCTTGATGCACAAATTGAGTGGCCATATATGTTCGCAACCCTTAAGAAATTTGGATTTGGAGATAACTTTTTGAAATAGGTGAAAATTTTACATGTAAAACCGGAGGCTTCAATAATAATGAATCAAACAGTATCACAATCTTTTAAGTTACATCGTGGGACGAGACAGGAGTGTCCCCTGTCCCCCTATTTGTTTGCACTAGCCATGGAGCTGCTTGCCATCAGCATCCGGCAAAATACTGAAATAGCTCCCATCGTTATAGAGGGTCGACAACAACACATTTCGCTATACGCAGACGATGTACTTTTGTTTGTAGCCAAACCAGAGGCCTCAGTTCCCCCTCTATTAGATCTTCTGGAAACCTTCGGTGCTTTCTCCGGGTTCACAATAAACTGGAGTAAAAGTGAACTTATGCCACTTACTACCAACATTTCCTAGATACAGTCCAATTTAAAGTAGCCTACAACTGCATTAAGCACCTGGGAACATTATTACGAGGAAACCTGAGGATTTGCTGCAAATTAATTGGCGTGAGAAGGTGACTGAACTCAAGGGGAATCTTGCATTTTGGAAGACACTGCCTCTGTCTATGGTAGGCAAAATTTATGCCATCAAGATGGTAACACTTCCACGTTTCCTATATCTATTTCAATCAATTCCGTCCTTTATACCACTGAAATTTTTTGAGAACCTAGACTCAATAATTATTCCTTTTTTATGGAATTATAAATCAGTTAGAATAAACAAGAGACATCTAACCCAGTCAAAATTTGAAGGGGGTTTTGGCCTTCCCAACTTTAAAAGATATTACTGGGCTGCCCATCTTCATAACATAGCCTGATGGAGAGAAGCATTGCCAGAAAATGATATCAAAACCCCAGAATCGATCTGTATTGAACAGGCTTCCTGTAAAGGGACATCCCTGTTTGCGTTGCTTAATCGCCCATCCAAAATTGAAACGAGTCGGTATAGTGGAAATATTGTTGTTCTTAATACTTTAAAGATATGGAAACAGATCAGGTCATGTCTTAAAATCCCTGATACCTATTTGAACAGTCCAATATGTAATAATCATGCATTCATACCTGGTATACAAGATAGAGTTTTCACACGGTGGAATCAGAAGGGTCTAGTGACCTTGCAAGATCTGTATGTTGCCGGCAGTTTTGGGTCATTCACTCAAATTAAACAGAAGTATAACCTTCAATCCACTGACTTCTTCAGATATCTACAGGTCAGGGATTTTGCTAGGGGACATCTCCATAACTTTGAAAGGATCAATACCCATTCAGTTATTGAAAGCATAAGCAAACACAACCCAGTAGACCGGGGGGCACTCTCCTTCTATTACAATATATTGACAAAGACAGATGAAATAAGCACAGACAAAATTAAAGAAGAATGGGAAAGGGAGATGTCTGGCCACATAGCTGGGGAAACCTGGGAGAAATGTCCTGGCAATATTAGTGGATGTTCCATAAATGTCAGGCATCTATTAATCCAATTCAAGGTCATTCATAGACTTCATTATACAAAATCAAGACTACACAAGATGTATCCAGCATTATCTCCTGTCTGTGGTAAATGTAAGATATATGAAGGTACGCTGCTCCACTCTCTGTGGTCATGTCCAAAAATTCAACCTTTTTGGAGGAAAATGTTTGACTTTCTGTCCAGAGCATACTCCCTGAAGCCAGATCCAGTAATAAGTGTGTTGGGGGCCACATTTAATAAGGCTGATAAATTCCAGTCACAAGCATTTTCATTTATTATGGTATTAGCAAAGAAGGCCATTCTTAAGATGTGGAAAGAGGACTCTGCAAGTATGGTTTTTGTTTAACTAAGCCAAAAAATATGTGTATTCATGTCAGTTATGAATATGGTTGGTCACATAACTTCACTTGAACTGCAAACTACAGGGTCAATTGTATGGTTGTGTACCCTGCTGTAAATGTATGAGGGGCCGTAGAAGACATAATTCATTCTCAGCCTCTCACACACATACATTCTCCTTACACATACATATATTTTCACTCTCATATTTATACATTTTCACTCACACATTCATATATTTTTACTCACACATTTATACATTTTCACTCACACATTCATATATTTTCACTCTCATATTCATATATTTTATGCACACATTCATACACTTTGCTCTCATGCACATGCAATCATGTATGCATTTAATACTATAAGTAATATATATATGTAAGAGGAAAATGTATGTATGTTGAAAGAGAATATATGTATGTAAGAGAAGAATGTATGCATGTGTGAGTGAGAGTATAGTGGAAACGGAAGGCAGACCATTTATCATCTACATACTCCGGTACAGTAGGTGGCGGTATACACCTAATGAGCAGTGGTTGCAACGCGTCATAAAACCAAACGAAGAAGAAGAATTTATCGCGCTGTGATTGGCTGAGAAGGATGTTATTTATGTGGGTCTGCTGTGGTGAAACAACTTGTTCTGAAGATGGACTACCAAACGCACACGATGAGAACGTATGGGGCATACTTTCTCATCGTGTTGTTTCATGCAGGATATATAAACGTGGACAACACGGTGAAAGATATTGTTTAATTACTAAGGTCGGAATTTAATTAAAAAAAGGAATATAGGCTACTGTACTACGGAAGACGAGAATGGCCACTTACTTCTTTTTTTTTTGTGCACTGTTATCTCGTGATAACGACTTTTTATTTCGTTATCTCGATATAACAAAGATTGTTTTCTCGTGATAATGAATTAATTATCTTGTTATCTCGATATAACAAAGATTGTTTTCCCATGATAATTGTCAAGTCTGATGATTGCACACTGGTTAATGTAATCGTCTTGATTTCAGCCTACAAGAGCTGCCGTGGTCCTGCTAGATGCCTCCTACTGCTGCTGTTATCATTAGTCACACTTCTACTGTTATTATATACATATGATTACTGTCACATACCGTATATTTCCAAATAGTCGCCCGGTGGCAAATAGCCGCCAGGCACCTAATAGCCGCCAGGGGTTTGACCCCATTTTGCGTATTAAACGCCGGGGTGATTATTTCCTCATTCAGGGGGAGAGAGAAGCTCGCGAGGGCTGCTCTCTCCCTGCCTGCAGGGCTGTCCCTCCTTGAGGGACTGTTTGCGCTTTTACACACGGGTCAGTGGTGAAGTGGCGCACATGACTCATGCTATGACGGTGCTACTGTGGACCTGCTTTTCAGCGAACTCTTCTGGTAATTTTATTAAAAGGCATGTCATATAGGTCCACAGTAGTTTATTATCATTATTATTATTATTGGGTCTTATAAGGGTGGGCTACAATGAGTAGCCTACCAGGCCATCAAATCACAGCATCCGCGGTGAGAGGACATGGAATTGTGTGCGCTTTTACGCACGCGGGTGTAGGCGATCACGGATATTTGATGTGGGAAAGATGTAGCCAGATGTATTACCTGTTTTAGATACGTGGCTGTCTGTCTGTCCGTCCGTCCGTCCGTAGCACGAGTCATGTGCGCCACTTCACCACCGAATAAAAAAATAATGGAAATCCACGTGCTTTTTCCATTTTCTTCTTCAAATGGGCAATTGGAGTAGAAATTAGACCACAACCAGTAATTAACTTGTGTTTGGCCTTTATTGTTAAATCAATATTATGTTCACCTACTGCATAGATAGACAGATAAATAATAAATAATAATAATATTAATAATAAAAGGGACGCTGCTGTGCCTCGTGCGTAAATGCGCACAGCGTCTCTCTTTATGGGGAAACGCTCTTATTGTTTCTGCTGCGGGGTGGGGGGTGGGGTGGGGTGCTCGCTGCAGGTATTTAATAACCTCAGGCAGATATCTTTTAACGTTACAGTCTTTTGTATTTTTTGTTATGATCCTTCCACTGTAGCTCTGCAGGGAAACACTGTACAGGGGAATAAAAAGTGGGAAGCAGTAACTTCATTGATAATTTAAATCTCCAGATACGCGCATTTACGCATGAGGCACAGCAACGTTACTTCATTGATTATCTATTTTTTTAGATTCAATTTTATTTATATAGTGCTAGATCACAACAAAAGTCATCTCAGGGCACTTTACACATAGAGCAGGTCTAGATAATTCTCTTGAATCTATCTATCTATCTATCTATCTATCTATCTATCTATCTATCTGTCTATCTATCTATCGATCTGTCGATCTAGACCATAAGCATAGCCGATGCCAATGTTTTGAGATGCAGTAGGGGCAGATAATATAGATATAACAATAAAGGCGAAAAACAAGTAGGTTTCTGGTTTTGGTTTAATTTCTATATCAATTAGCCATTTCAAGACGAAAATGGGAAAAGCATGTGGATTTCCGTTTTTTCTCATTCACACGAAAATCGGAAAATTAAAATGATGCATTGTATATTTGTATATTTGTTTATCCTGTTATAAAACAAGTTAAAGCTGTGGACGGAGGGTACACCAATAGTAGCGAAACGTTCATAGTTCGCATCTAAGTTTAACATAATGTTGAAAGTTGAAAAAATATATATGAACAAGTTATGGCATGAGATGTATAATGCTTCATAAACAACGGTAACTTAGATGGTGATCTCCTTCTTTTCTCGGTCATGTTGATCTTTTTCTTTCCTAATCATTTGAGTTTGTGAATGGTGCGTAAATATTGCCGCTGCAATGACTTGTGGGATGGAATTATCTCCTTTCCTGTCGCTTAGGAAGGTCCGATGTATCCTATGCTAAAGGAGATCTGAAAGGAAGCATTGAACCTCCGTTCCTTAGTGTTTAGAGAATTCGAACAGCTCTTATCATGGCGGCCACTAAAATACTTCCGGGTCATTTCACTCAGCTAGGAACCTTCCTAAGCAAAAAAGACTTTCTGACCGCAGCCTATGTGTATGTGTTGAAAAGTAAAGTGTATATATATGAGAGTGAAAATATATGTATGTGAAAGGAGAATGTATGTGTGTGAGAGTGAAAATATATGTATGTGAAAGGAGAATGTATGTGTGAGAGTGAAAATATATGTATGTGAAAGGAGAATGTATGTGTGTGAGTGAAAATATATGTATATGAAAGAAGAGTGAAAATATACAGTACAGGCCAAAAGTTTGGACACACCTTCTCATTCAATGCGTTTTCTTTATTTTCATGACTATTTACATTGTAGATTCTCACTGAAGGCATCAAAACTATGAATGAACACATGTGGAGTTATGTACTTAACAAAAAAAGGTGAAATAACTGAAAACATGTTTTATATTCTAGTTTCTTCAAAATAGCCACCCTTTGCTCTGATTACTGCTTTGCACACTCTTGGCATTCTCTCCATGAGCTTCAAGAGGTAGTCACCTGAAATGGTTTTCCAACAGTCTTGAAGGAGTTCCCAGAGGTGTTTAGCACTTGTTGGCCCCTTTGCCTTCACTCTGCGGTCCAGCTCACCCCAAACCATCTCGATTGGGTTCAGGTCCGGTGACTGTGGAGGCCAGGTCATCTGCCGCAGCACTCCATCACTCTCCTTCTTGGTCAAATAGCCCTTACACAGCCTGGAGGTGTGTTTGGGGTCATTGTCCTGTTGAAAAATAAATGACCGTCCAACTAAACGCAAACCGGATGGGATGGCATGTCGCTGCAGGATGCTGTGGTAGCCATGCTGGTTCAGTGTGCCTTCAATTTTGAATAAATCCCCAACAGTGTCACCAGCAAAACACCCCCACACCATCACACCTCCTCCTCCATGCTTCACAGTGGGAACCAGGCATGTGGAATCCATCCGTTCACCTTTTCTGCGTCTCACAAAGACACGGCGGTTGGAACCAAAGATCTCAAATTTGGACTCATCAGACCAAAGCACAGATTTCCACTGGTCTAATGTCCATTCCTTGTGTTTCTTGGCCCAAACAAATCTCTTCTGCTTGTTGCCTCTCCTTAGCAGTGGTTTCCTAGCAGCTATTTGACCATGAAGGCCTGATTGGCGCAGTCTCCTCTTAACAGTTGTTCTAGAGATGGGTCTGCTGCTAGAACTCTGTGTGGCATTCATCTGGTCTCTGATCTGAGCTGCTGTTAACTTGCCATTTCTGAGGCTGGTGACTCGGATGAACTTATCCTCAGAAGCAGAGGTGACTCTTGGTCTTCCTTTCCTGGGTCGGTCCTCATGTGTGCCAGTTTCGTTGTAGCGCTTGATGGTTTTTGAGACTCCACTTGGGGACACATTTAAAGTTTTTGCAATTTTCCGGACTGACTGACCTTCATTTCTTAAAGTAATGATGGCCACTTGTTTTTCTTTAGTTAGCTGATTGGTTCTTGCCATAATATGAATTTTAACAGTTGTCCAATAGGGCTGTCGGCTGTGTATTAACCTGACTTCTGCACAACACAACTGATGGTCCCAACCCCATTGATAAAGCAAGAAATTCCACTAATTAACCCTGATAAGGCACACCTGTGAAGTGGAAACCATTTCAGGTGACTACCTCTTGAAGCTCATGGAGAGAATGCCAAGAGTGTGCAAAGCAGTAATCAGAGCAAAGGGTGGCTATTTTGAAGAAACTAGAATATAAAACATGTTTTCAGTTATTTCACCTTTTTTTGTTAAGTACATAACTCCACATGTGTTCATTCATAGTTTTGATGCCTTCAGTGAGAATCTACAATGTAAATAGTCATGAAAATAAAGAAAACGCATTGAATGAGAAGGTGTGTCCAAACTTTTGGCCTGTACTGTATGTATGTGTAAGGAGAATGTATGTGTGTGAGAGAGAAAATATATGTATGTGTGTGAGAGTGAAAATATATGTATGTGAAAGGAGAATGTATGTGTGTGTGTGTGTGTGTGTGAGAGAGAAAATATATGTATGTGAGAGGGCCAGAATGAATTATGTCTTGTACGGCCCCTCATATATTTGTATTGTTTTTAATGTTAACCTGAACCAGCTGGTTTCTGTTAAAAGGGACACATGCCCACAAACCATTTAACACTGAGGACAGCTATGAGCTGAAACGCGTCCGTTTGACTGCTGCTGTGCAATCCACTATATTAAAAAGTATTATACTTATTAGTGAGTGCTCTCAGGTTTTTCTGCTTTGCTGTAATTTTTTGGCCCGGCACCCAATTACACTTTGAGACTTTTGAGTTAGCACGCCAAGTTTGTTGAAGACTTATCTCCATACACAACAGTACTAGCCAGCCGGCCATGACCTCCCCAAGATGGCAGCGACGTTGATGTACCGTTGCCACAGGAATGAGTCTCCAAGTCTGGTGCCTAAAATTGTGTGTTCCAGTGAATGTTCGTGTGCTTCGTGCTTACATCTGTGTGCGCATAGTTCATCGTCTACGTTGCTCAGAAGATACAGTCGCCACTGCTTTCTGGAAAGAAATACGTCAAAACACCACAACTTGGACCACAAAGTCACAGAGGAACTTCGGGGCCTGGGACTTCTCCGCCGGACTACTACACGTCCGGACCCGCCTGCTACATCACACCCAGAGAGGAGGCACCAGATGCGGAGTGAAAGACAGCAGAAGCGAGGCAAGCACAGAGACATCCGGGCTAGGCTAGCAGCTAGCCCACACAGACCAGTGATACCATCCCTCATCATGGCGAATGTCCGCTCACTAGACAACAAAACAGATCACATACAGCTCCTGAGATCTGCGCAGTGTGATGTAAGGGACTGCTGTGTTTTCATTTTTTCTGAGACATGGCTTAATGACAACATTCTGGACTCCGCTATCCAGCTAGCTGAGCTAACATGCTACCACGCCAAATGGATCTTCATGGAGGGAAGCAAGACTCGCGGCGGGGGAGTTTTTGTTTACATCAGCGATGCCTGGTGCCGGAATGCTGCTGTTGTTTACAAACACTATTCTCCACGGGCGGAGTTCATTATCTTTAAATGCCGGCCTTTCTATCTACTGAGGGAGTTTACAGCAATTCTGCTGGTGGCTGTTTACTCCCCCCCCCCACTGCTAACACCAGCGTTAGGAGCGATGCAATTAATGAACTCTACCAGGCCATCAGTGAACAACAGACAGCGCACCCAGACAGATTCCTCATCACTGCTGGGGATTTCAACCACGCAAATTTAAAGGTTTTACTGCCCAAACTTCATCAACATGTGGACTTTCCAATGAGAGGAGACAACACTTTGGACTTAGTTTACACAACATGCAAGGGAGCATCCAAGGCCTGCCCCACCTGGGTCTCTCCGATCACATCACCATCATGCTGAGACCTGCATACAGATCCAGAGTGAGAGCCATTAGACCAACACAAAAGGAGGTACGTGTGTGGCCAGAGGGGGCGTCCTTTGCTCTGAAAGACTGCTTTAACACTACAGACTAGGACATTTTCAAACAAGCAGCGTCTCACAATGACCACATAGACATAGAGGAATACACTGACGCTGTTACAGCATACATCACTAAATGCACAGATGATGTCACTCACACCAAAACTATCATTGTTCATGCTAACCCGAAGCCATGGATGACAAGAGGGGTTCACATGCTTCTGAGGGCTCGGGACGCAGCCTTTAGGCTGGTGACACCGCAGGCCTTTCAACAGCAAGAGCTGACCTGTCCCGTGGAATCAGGGAAGTAAAACTTCAATACAGCAAGAAAATATCTGGACACTTAAGCAACACTAGAGACGCACAGGGTCTCTGGCAGGGCATCCAAACCCTCACAGACTACAACCTCCCACCCCAGACTTGCGATAGTGACATCTCTTAGCTAAACTGCCTCAATGAATTCTTTGGCCACTTTGAAACACAAAACAACACACCGGCATTTGGGACTCAAAAGCTCTCTCTGTAACTGGGTGCTGGACTTTCTAACAGGGAGGACACAAAATGTAACACCTCCAAGACCATCACGCTGAACACAGGGGCTCCACAGGGGTGTGTGCTAAGCCCACTGCTCTTCACACTGCTGACCCATGACTGTGTGTCAACCCACAACGTCAAGTTTGCAGATGACACGACTGTGGTGGGCCTAATTTCCAACAACGATGAAGCCAACTTCAGGAGTGAGGTGAGCTGACTGGTCCAGTGGTGTAAGGACTACAAGATTGTTGTGGACTTCAGGAGAAGACCTCCACATCATCCCCCACTGACTTTCAACGGTGCTGCTGTGGAAAGGGTGAGCAACACCAAGTTCCTGGTGTCTGGTGGACCAACAACACCACATCACTGGCCAAGAAGGCTCAAATATGCCTCTACTTCCTCCGCAAACTGAGGAGAGCAAGAGTCATGTCCTCCGTCATGTGCTCTTTCTACAGAGGAACCATTGAGAGTGTCATCACTGGCTGCATCACTGTGTGGCACAGAGGCTGCACTGCCTCCTGCCGGAAGACTCTGCAACGCATAGTGAATACAGCCAGAATTGGTACCCCTCTGCCCTCCCTCACAGACATCTTCGACGCCCGCCTCACCTGCAGAGCTATCAGCATTGCTGGTGACACCTCCCACCCCTCACACACCCATTTCAGCCCCCTGCCCTCTGGGAGAAGGTACCGGAGCCTATAGGCCCACTCCACAAGACACACAAACAGCTTTATCCACCAGGCGGTCAGGAGGATCCAACCCACTGCACATAAAGACTACCTCTGCTGTTTGCACATAGACTCACTACATCCGCACCCTGGTGTTATATTATTATAATTATATTATATCATTTTATATTACAAAGTGCTGCTGACTGTCTGTTTTTACACTGTGCACTTTACCTCACTTTGTTTTAACCATTTGCACCACTCCGTATCTGCTGCTGTTAGTCATTTGCGCTACATGTACATCATGCACATCCTATAGGCTGCTCTAACATGCGCCCTGATCACCTTGATTGTACATAGGTTTAGAGTATCTTCTAGAGTGTCTTGTCTTTTATTTATACTGCTTAGTTTTATCTTTTTTTTTACTTGTACATATTGTTTTTATTGTATTATTATTATTCCAATTTAGCTTTCTTTTAGCTCTTAAATTGTAAGACATGATGCTAGGTGAGAGGGAAACAGCATTTCGATCTCTGTATGTCCTGCACCTGCAATTGACAGTAAAGACCTTTTGAACTTTTGAACTTTGAACTGGAAAGAAAAAAGTGATGTAATAAAATGCGAGCATGCCAAGCAGCTCAGGCTTGAGTAGGTAAGGTACATTTACCTTAAATAAATTTACCTTAAATCCCCCCCCCTTATAAAACTTTAATGGGGGGAAAAAATTGTAGAAACTTCAGGAAGAGCAATTGAAGAGGGATCCTTCTACCAGCACACTGAAACAACACAGACTCCTTCATCTTCCAAGCTACAGATAACACCAGGTACCTCAACCATTCCAGAGAATTGGTACAAATCATGTGCTACCAAAACACTTCTAAAATATTTTAACCCACCTCCAGCTTTTGACAAACTTTGATGGCTGTCATAATGGACAACACTATTTTCTGACAACTGTTGCATTTGCTGGACTTCCTTCATTTGTAACTGCAGCATTATGCTGATGTGGTGGCATTACAGCACTAAGCATAGTGAATCAGGAAAGACACTGCCAAAACTGCCACAGAGGAAGAAAAAAGCCATTTGTTCTGGACCACAGCAAACCGGGGCCAGCCCCGTGCGCTACGTTATTTCCGCTCATAACGTCTTTGTCATCACAATATGAAATTCACTAAAGAAAACAAAACCCCTTTTCCCTGCCGAGGCGGCTGCCAAGCTGCAGTTCACTGTCGAAAACTGTTTCAGAAACAACAAACAACAAAACTGGCGGTGTTTTAGCAAGTCATTGCTGTGTTTCCATTGTCTTTTTAGGCTGCAAAGGTATGGAATCAGATTTGTTTCATATGTATTGTAACCGTGTGGAAACGTTTTGTAACTGTGTGAAAAACTTTTGTATGAATGCATTCAAATCCGTGAATGTGTAAGAAATATCCACACAAATATGTTTAACTTTTGAATCCGTACAGAGATCCGTAGCTAACAAATGAAAAAGATTTGCACAATTACAAAAATATTTTGTAGTTATGCATCAAAGTTTTACAGTTAAAATTTTCTTTACATTTACAATTTTTTTTTGCATTTTTTACGCATCAAATTTTCACAAGTACAAAAAAGTTCTGCACGTACATGTCGGTACAAGTAGTTTTGACTGTCATTTGACTCATGGAATAGCCATTCGGGACGCTGAGATTTACAAATCATTTCACTCTCCAATCAGGAATATAGCTTTACTATCCAATCACGGAGCCAGTAATGATAGATAGATAGATAGATAGATAGATAGATAGATAGATAGATAGATAGATAGATGAACCGCAAATTGATGTCGCTAAAAGTTTTACATTTTAGCAATCAGTAATAATGTTTGTAACATTAGCTAATGAAGACATTAAGGGTATGAGAATAAGTTGACGTGGTTGAATGGTAAAAAAACACTAGTATTCTCTGGTAATGTCTTCACTGTGTTAGCAGGCTAATTTAGCAGAGTAACAAGAGGTAAAGTTACATTGGTTTTGCTAAAAGAAATAAAAGTATGTGATATAACGACACATTCATATTTACATTTGGCTGCCAGCTTAGTGTTCGTATAAATGTTTTGTGTGTGTGTTTGTCTTCATAACAGTTATATTTCTTTTTAACTACAGTCAGACTGCATGTGTCACTGTGTGTTGCAATGGATCCCCAGGAAAGATGCCGTCTGCCAAAGCACAGGTGGGTTGCTGTCTGGTCATGTCATGCTAACCAAGCTAGCTTGGTAGCTGTCGTATTAATAGCCCCCTTTATCATGAGCCATTTTCCCACATACATAGCACAGTATTGCCCCAAAGAAGTGCCTTCCAGGGACACTGCGCGGTCAAGCTATCCGTGGTCAAATTAGCCGCCCCTACATTTAGAGTGCACTCGTATTGTAAACGTTATGGTAACTGTTTTGAAACGGATCAGAACGGGCAGGTTGCCTGAATAAGTAACTTTTTTCTTCCGTTTTTCAGTCTTTCCAATGACAAGTGTTGCTGTATTCAAGTATTACCTTAGAGGCAGAGGCTATGAAATCTAAACAAGATGTGAACAAAATACATTTAATACAATGAATAAAACTGCATCAGACTTTGCAAAGTTAGCGCAAGGATACACATACAACTACGTCCGTTTTTCAAAATAAGATGTCACACAAATATACCTTCTTCCTTACCCTTGATGTGACATGAAAACCTTGTCTTCCATAAGAAGTTCATGATATTTATATTACTGGATTAAGTACTTTTTAGACTACTTGCACAAATACTTTGATTTACTTTAACTGTATACTTATTCTGTTATCTCAGAATCAGAATAAGAATTGTGTTTTATTGCCAAGTAAGTATTCACATTTAAAGAGTAACTAAACCCTAAAACCATTTTTTTCAGCTGATAATCATTGTTTCTGGTTGTATAGTAGTGTTACTGACTGATCCTGCTCAAAATCTTGACAGTTTAGTGCAAACTGTTGAAAATCTACATTTTATCTTAAAAAAATGTGCTATGGAGTGCCCTCTACAGCTTGAAACCTGGTTACTACATTTGAATTTACATTACATTACATCGGGGACGAATGACTCTTTTTCAGGGCCAATGATGTCACTAACTGTCCACGCTAAATCCTGCCCTCCTCCCTTTACTCCTCCTCCCCTTACTATAAAACCATTCTGTCCGCAATTATCAAACTGATAGCGAGTAGGTTGGATCAGAGCAGAGAGAGTAGTAGAGCAGAGAGAATAGCTAGTAATTTGTCAAATTGTATTGTTAGCATAGTGTATTTTAGTGTAGGTTTACAGTTAGTAGTGTGTTTATAGTATTTAAGTTAGTTGGTCAAGGAGAGGCGCCGAGGCTCGGGAGTATATGTGCGGGGTGGCGAGGGAGGGATGTGGAGGGCCGCTGTGCGGTGAGAGAGAGCCGAGCCTCGGGGGTATATGTGCGGGGCCACGAGGGAGGGAGGGGTGGATGGATGGATGGATGGATGCAGTGGGCTGCTGTGTGGTGAGCCCAGGCTCAAAAAAGGAAAAAATGATCCGCACACCGATAGAGCTCCCATTAATCCATTTAATTTTCTGTCAAGTGACGTTTTGAGCAACGCAGGCTCTTCCTCAGACTTGTAATAGGATACAAACAGAAACGCCATCTTTAAATACCCACCGTAATCAGTGAGATGAATCACAGCTGTGTGCAAACCAGACATATAAAGAAATGAAAAAATACAGACAAAGATGTATTAATATAAATACAGTAGTCCAGCATAAACATGAAGAGTGACCTTAAGTACACACATATCTAGAGTACACATATATGTAAAAAACGTCACCCTACATAAATATGAAAGTACACATCATATAGTACAAGATCAGCGAATACAAAATAGCCCAAAAGGTCCATACTTGCATAACAAATAGAGGCATATTATCCAAGATATATATATATCTATACAGTACAGGCCAAAAGTTTGGACACACCTTCTCATTCAATGCGTTTTCTTTATTTTCATGACTATTTACATTGTAGATTCTCACTGAAGGCATCAAAACTATGAATGAACACATGTGGAGTTATGTACTTAACAAAAAAAGGTGAAATAACTGAAAACATGTTTTATATTCTAGTTTCTTCAAAATAGCCACCCTTTGCTCTGATTACTGCTTTGCACACTCTTGGCATTCTCTCCATGAGCTTCAAGAGGTAGTCACCTGAAATGGTTTCCACTTCACAGGTGTGCCTTATCAGGGTTAATTAGTGGAATTTCTTGCTTTATCAATGGGGTTGGGACCATCAGTTGTGTTGTGCAGAAGTCAGGTTAATACACAGCCGACAGCCCTATTGGACAACTGTTAAAATTCATATTATGGCAAGAACCAATCAGCTAACTAAAGAAAAACCAGTGGCCATCATTACTTTAAGAAATGAAGGTCAGTCAGTCCAGAAAATTGCAAAAACTTTAAATGTGTCCCAAAGTGGAGTCGCAAAAACCATCAAGAGCTACAACGAAACTGGCACACATGAGGACCGACCCAGGAAAGGAAGACCAAGAGTCACCTCTGCTTCTGAGGATAAGTTCATCCGAGTCACCAGCCTCAGAAATCGCAAGTTAACAGCAGCTCAGATCAGAGACCAGATGAATGCCACACAGAGTTCTAGCAGCAGACCCATCTCTAGAACAACTGTTAAGAGGAGACTGCGCGAATCAGGCCTTCATGGTCAAATAGCTGCTAGGAAACCACTGCTAAGGAGAGGCAACAAGCAGAAGAGATTTGTTTGGGCCAAGAAACACAAGGAATGGACATTAGACCAGTGGAAATCTGTGCTTTGGTCTGATGAGTCCAAATTTGAGATCTTTGGTTCCAACCGCCGTGTCTTTGTGAGACGCAGAAAAGGTGAACGGATGGATTCCACATGCCTGGTTCCCACTGTGAAGCATGGAGGAGGAGGTGTGATGGTGTGGGGGTGTTTTGCTGGTGACACTGTTGGGGATTTATTCAAAATTGAAGGCACACTGAACCAGCATGGCTACCACAGCATCCTGCAGCGACATGCCATCCCATCTGGTTTGCGTTTAGTTGGACTATCATTTATTTTTCAACAGGACAATGACCCCAAACACACCTCCAGGCTGTGTAAGGGCTATTTGACCAAGAAGGAGAGTGATGGAGTGCTGCGGCAGATGACCTGGCCTCCACAGTCACCGGACCTGAACCCAATCGAGATGGTTTGGGGTGAGCTGGACCGCAGAGTGAAGGCAAAGGGGCCAACAAGTGTTAAACACCTCTGGGAACTCCTTCAAGACTGTTGGAAAACCATTTCAGGTGACTACCTCTTGAAGCTCATCAAGAGAATGCCAAGAGTGTGCAAAGCAGTAATCAGAGCAAAGGGTGGCTATTTTGAAGAAACTAGAATATAAAACATGTTTTCAGTTATTTCACCTTTTTTTGTTAAGTACATAACTCCACATGTGTTCATTCATAGTTTTGATGCCTTCAGTGAGAATCTACAATGTAAATAGTCATGAAAATAAAGAAAATGCATTGAATGAGAAGGTGTGTCCAAACTTTTGGCCTGTACTGTATATATATATATATACACAATTTACATATTTTATACATACCCCAAAGCAGAAGTACTCACAATCAAGGACTCAGGCTTAAAGCCGTCACACTGTACTACCTATAAGAGGCGCCTCTTATGTAAATTTTTAGTCAGGGAAATAGAAACACCTTACATTGCACTCAGATTATAGATGAAGAAACAGATAAGGTAGAACCACATGAAAAAACACAGTACACAAATCACAGAAAAGGTCTGATGTCAAATTCTTCATTGAGCCCTTTAGGAGCTAAAGTGCCTAACATATGTATCCAGAATAATTCCCTTTTAAGTAGCAAGGTGTTTATGTCCCCCCCTCTGCGTGGATGTTTAACAGTTTCTATTCCAACGTATTTTAGAGTAGAAATATTGTGTTTTGCTTTTGAAAAATGTACAGCCACGGGACTAGAAGCTACATTATTCCTAATGTTGCTGCGATGTTCTGTTATGCGGGTTTTCAGAGGTCTTGTAGTTTTCCCAATGTAAGACAGCCCAGGCTCCCAGAGAAGGAGAAATAGAACCAAGTAGGATAAAATAAGTCAAAGTGTGGAGATGGGGAGAAGGGTGAAGAGGGAGAAAGAGGCCGAGCTCAAGCCGCCTTCCTTTGTGCCCATGTGACACAGTTAGGGGCGGTTTTCCAAGCCACCACTGGCACAATGAAAATAAGTCGAAGTGTGGAGGAGAGAGACCGGGTAAAGAGGCCGACCTCCAGGGAAGCCCTCTCCTCTCTCCCCGCAGCGAGGGACAATCTTCACTCCGCCCCCTTCCTCAGCCGCTCGCCTGACCCCCCCCCCCCCCCCACCTTCCCTCAGCTCCGTCTATCTTTTCTGAATTTTTTTAAATCAAGCTGTGGCTTGCCCAGAGAGGGGGGTTTAGTTCCCCTTTAGGGAATTTGACTTGGTGTGTCGGTGCTGAACAATTGATATAAAGTTGTAAAGATAAACACAAAAACACACTATACTTTGAGGAGTATAAAACACAAAAAATGCAATGAACAATTAAATATAAAAACTAAATAGAAATATAATATACATATGTACAGTAGTTATATAAATAGACTTATTGTGCAGTGTAGGAGCGCATTTAAGTTTATTTTTGTTTATGTAGTTTACTAATTTTCCCTCTATTTTGTGCCAAAATTCACTACCTAAAAGAGGCTGAAATGTCAACATTTAACCCTGTACAGCCTGATGCAGACCCTGTTCAGAAACCTGTATTGGGTGCAGAAGCAACAGAAGTCACAGCTGGTGCCTCAGCAGTTATAGATGCACTGCTGGATGAAAAATTATAAACAGTTGTTCTTGGAAAGTCCAGAAATCGTCCTTTAAAACACATCACAGTACCACGACTGGAGCTGGCGGCTACAGCACTGTTAGTGAAGGTGGACAAAATGCTGAGGAAAGAGTTATACCTTGACTTAAAACCCTCAGTTTTCTGGACTGATAGCGAAACAGTGCTCAAGTATATCGGAAACAACCACACTCGATTTAAGACCTATGTGGCCAACAGAGTTGCACTGATTCGTGACAACACGGATCTGTCTCAGTGGAGATATGTGAGCAGCAAGGACAATCCTGCTGATGATGCCTCAAGGGGACTGAGTGCAGTCAAGTTCATGCAGCAGAGGAGATGGATACATGCCTCAGAGTTCCTGTGGAAGCCTGAGTAAAGTTGGCCTGTGCAGGAAGCTTTGGGCTTCAAATCAGGGTTACAGGATGATCCAGAGGTCAGGAAAAACCCTGCTGTATTCACAACAGTGATGAAAGAAGAAACTCCCATGGACCAGCTTATTTCATTATTTTCTGATTGGATGAGGCTACTCAAAGCAGTGGCATTGTATCTGAAACTAAAGAATGCTTTGCTGTTGATCACTAAAAGGCAAAAGGAGCTTTCCTCAAGTCACATCGCTACCCGCTCATCCAGTCAAAATGTGAGCACTGAACTCCACACTTTCAGAGCCAAACTTGGTGGACAGTTCCTCACAGTGGAAGATCTCTCACATGCTGAAGTCAGTCATCACCTATGTCCAGGAACAATCATTCCCAGTTGAAATGGCAACACTAGAGACAACCCCATTTAAAGTGCAAAAGAACAGCAAGATCTATAGGCTCAATCCTATGTTAGCTGAGGGCATCATAAGAGTAGGTGGCCAGTTGCATAGATCTGCAATGCCTAAGGAAATCAAACACCCTGGTATTTTGCCCAAAGATTCTCACATTTCAGTTCTCATACCAAGACACATCCATGAATGCTCTGGACACAGTGGTAGAAACCATCTGCTTTCAGAGCTCAGCAAGAAGTACTGGGTTGTAAAGGCAAACTCAGTAGCAAGACAAAGTAATCTCCAAGTGTGTTGTGTGTCGATGTGTAAGAGGCAAAACAGGTGAGCAGAAGATTGCTCATTTACTGCAGGAAAGAATCTGACCTGACCTCCCTCCTTTTACTCTGGCTTGGACAATTTTCGCCTGATTGAAGTAAGACGGTGTAAGTATAACTCCTCACAACTTATGGTTGGCCCACCAGTAGAGGAGTCAGTCATTCCAGCTGAACCAATCAGCAGCATTCTCCATCACCTGGGGGCCGTCCCTTTCCTCCCGGTGAGGGAGAAATAGCTACCTGGCTCAGAGAGATGCCAGCAAGCCAGCAGTCAACTACATGCTACACCTCGCTACTCACACATTCGGTAAATAAGAGCAGAACGACGGAGACAGGAGGACTGGAGCTGGAAGACGGAACTCTTTAATGCGGGAGCTGGGAGTCGGTGACTGTAGGAGGGAGCAGGACAAACTCCCATGTCACGTTCACATGTGGTAGAATTTTCCTCAACCATTTAGCCTGTTACCCCTTTACTTAAGTGACTAGTGGCAATTATTTCCTGGAGTTGTGCAATATTATTATACTTGAATCATGGTTATTAAGGTATTTATTAATCACTGAGTATTTGCGTGAAACTGGTATTGGGAAATGTATTTTGCAATGAGTATTTAACTGAATGAGTGTGTTCTGACTGAGTTGATCCGCCTCAGCTAAATTTAAAGCTGCCTTGAGAACTGTGAACATTCCTGATAGTATACTATGATTTATTGCATTGAACTGTTGTAAATATTTTCCCTCTCAAAGACCTTTATTTTGGTTAATCACTTTCTTTAATTATCATTAATTCGCTTTAAAGTTCTGTTGTATATATCTTGCCAACACACATTTCATCTTTGCAATTCTGTCGTGTGTGCCTCGTCAATTTTCCTCAGCTCCCAGAGTCGAACCTCCTGTTACCACTAGTCCATCAACAGGTTAATTCTGGTATCCTCCAATTCTGATAGTCGGTTGGGTATCTTAAGTGCTACAACGGGGAAGAAGCCAGATCAAAAGTTCTGTTCTGTTTACCTGCCCCGTAATGAGAGCTCTGTAAGCTCTCAGCTCTGATCATTTCCCTCATGAAGCAGCAGTGCTAACACCTCTCTACAACATCTGCCCGGTTAGCACGCACTAGCACAGCAGGAGCAGCTAACATCCAACACTAGCCATTAAAAGACAAAGAGAAGGCAAAAAGGGGGAAGTGGAAAGGAAAAGGCACGGAAACTTACCATTGTTGATATATCGCAGCAGGCCCGGTGTTGGGCCCTTGATGTTAAGTTTTCCCACTATTTTCTGGGTTGGAAAACGGCTCATCGAGGACCTGCTCCAGCGGCAGTTGGTGCTGTGTTCCCGGCTGTCATGTCTCAAGCCTGTGGTCAGCAAGCAGCCCATGGTGTCGGATGTAGCGGCTGCATCTGCTGACCCCCCAGGTCTGACGTCTCCTCTCTCCTGGACATCTGTGGTAAAGGGATCTAAAAGGCTCTCTGTTCCCTTCTACGACCTGTTTGGTACCTGCGGTACCAAATGTGGGATGACATCCCACTCTCCAACTTCTTTTATCCTCTGGCGGAGCCTCCTCCGGACCCAGTTGTCTCCTCTACTCCTCCTGCACACACAGCAGGCCATGTCCGAAAGCGCACCACACCCACCAGTGCCACCTCATCCCCCGGCTCGCTGTCCCCTTCATCCGCGCCCCCAGGGTGCAATCGATCTCGTTTATCTCTTTTTTAGCGTGATATCCAGTCTCACCCGGTCTCTGCTTCAGCATCCTCACCCTCACCTTCACTATAGCCACCCGCTGGTGCTACAGTGTTTCTCCCTGCATCTAGCACAGCTAATGTGGCACAGCCCCCTGTTGCTATAGCGCTGCCTCCCCCTGTGCAAGCACGGGACCAGGTGAGCAGTCAAGCTCACCTGCCCGCATCCAGCTTGTTAACCTTCAGCCATCATCTCAGTTCAAAGCTTGCAATTTACAAAGGTAACATTGGAACTGAACGACTGGAGATTTTAATTGCTGGCGATTCAATAGTTAGATTTGTAAGACTCTCTGATGCAATTACATACTGCCTCTCAGGAGGCAAGACGGCTGATTTTATTGAACTGATCCCGGTTCTCCTGGACATCCACCCCTCTGTCCACACTGTCATTTGTCACACAGGCACGTGTGACGTCATGACCAGGAAATCAATCAAACTACATGATGAGCTTGAATCTCTTGCCACTACAATTGAAAGCCTGGGGAGGAGGTTCTTATCTAGCCCCACTCCCGTTATTGGGTTGGGAATCAGAGGGTCGCCTGTTCAAGTCCCCGTCCGGACCAAAATATGGCGCGTGGACTGGTAGCTGGAGAGGTGCCAGTTCACCTCCTGGGCACTGCCAAGGTGCCCTTGAGTAAGGTACCGAAACCCCAACCACTCGGAGCGCCTGTCATGGGCAGCCCCACTCTGACGTCTCTCCACTTAGTGCATGTATAAGTCCAGTTTGTGCATGTGCATGTTTGGACCTGTGTGTAATTGACAACAGAGTGAAAATATTGAATTTCCCCTCAGGGATTAATAAAGTATATAAAATTTAAAAAATCACAGTCACATTTTCTATCCCAGCTACTAATTCAGCCCACTTTTCTTACTTAATGTAAGATCTCTTGCTAACAAGTCTTTTATCTGCCAGGATTTTATCATGACCAACAATGTTGATTTTTTTATTATCACAGAATCCTGGATTCACCCTGATGACTGCTCAACTCTAATTGAATTTTCCCCCCCATCTATTTATTTTTTCACCAACCAAGACTGACAGGCCGGGGTGGCGGCCTGTCAGTAATACCCAGAAATAATTTTAGTTGTTTGCCAGTCTCGCTTGGTTGCCTCGCCACCTCGAGAGCCTTGGTTTTAATCTAAAGAATAAATTGCCCATTTTATGTATTAAGTCTAATTCTGGTTTTATCCAAGAATTCTCAGACTTTTTATCAATCACTATTTTAAAATACGATAGGGTTCTTATTCTTGGTGACTTCAACATACATGTGTGCTGTCCTTCTTCTTCACTTGCTTCCGATTTTATCAAGCTTTTAGAGTCTTTTAGTCTGATTTAATATGTGAAGCAGCCCAGCCATGATAAAGGACAAACATTTGACCTTGTGCTCTCCTATGGTTTCTACGTGGATGATGTGAACCTGGTTGATTTTGCTGTCTCTGATCATAACACAGTGCTATTCCTCTCTCCAGACCGCAAACCCACCACTCTGATTCGCTCTCGCCCCCTTAATTCACTCTGTGCCCCTCGCTTCTGTCAAGCTTTTACTGCTTCGAACACAGTTTTTCATTCAGATGATCAATATGGACTCAGTTCCTGCACAAATATTTTAGACTCCATAGTCCCACTCAGACTTAAAAAACAAAAAATCGTCCTCTATGCCATGGATGAATGAGGATTTAAAGAAGGCAGAGACTTAATGCTCACTTTTCAGCGTTCAGTCAAGGAATCAAGGAACACATATTTCTCTGAGCTTATCATTAAACACAGACAGAATCCCAGAATTCTCTTTAAAACTGTAAACTCTGTCATTAGCCCCCCACTTAGCCAACCTGTTGACCCATCCCAAGAGAGCTGTGAAGGATTTTTTTATTTTTTTCTGTAATAAAATTTGCCAGCAATTCAACTCTGACCTCAAAGAGTTGGATTACATTGACTCCTGCCCACTTTCATCATTTTCCCACTTCCCTGAAATCTCTCTGTCAACCCTGGAACGCACTGTTGCACTTTCGAAATCGTCCACCACCTGCCCTTCAGACTGCATTCCCACTTGGTTCTTAAAAGCTGTATTTCAGACGGTTGGTCCTGATATTTTAGCTATTATTAACTGTTCCCTCTCCTCAGGTATTTTCCCTTCCTGTTTTAAACACGCCACTGTTCATCAGAAGCCCTCTCTTGATCCCACGGTTTTAAAACCTCTTGCACTCCACCCCCATTTTGTAGCAAAAACGCCTAAAATGACATACCCAAATTAAAATGACTGTAGCCTCTGAACCGCTCTGACTACATGCATGCATGCCAGAAAGAAAACTCCCTGAAGTTTCTTGTGAAAGTGTCAGAAACACTCTAGGTGATACAGAGACAGAGTAATGGGCCACTGAAGTTAGTAAAAAGTTGAAGATTTTGCCTAAAATAAAATAAAAAATGAATTTCAGGATTAATAACTGTTTGTGGTTTCATCTGAGCAGGTAAATGACACTATGGGGCTGTAGGCACATTATCAATGAACATTTGATTCAAATTTGAAGAAAATTGCTCAAAGTATGACCATTCTACAGTGTTTTTTCCATGAAAAGTTCCAGGCGGAGCTCCAAATAACGAGTGCTCACTCCGCTTCAAAACAGTACTATCAGTGATCAAACAACACTCAGCCAGCTTCAAACATTGTACCTTGTTGAAATCAGGTGTGATTATGATAGCTGATGTTGTTTATGACATAGAAACACCATAAAATATCACCAAATAAACACTTTATAAACACCACTATGAGCATTGCTGACCCCCATGTTGTTTATTTGCACATTCAATATTCACTTTGCACTAAATATGTTCACTTTAATCCATTGCTCACTTTTTATCCACTGCTCATTATCATTATTATTATTATTATTATTATTATTATTATTATTATTATTATTATCATTATTTATTGCTGTTTCTTGTATTTTTTGTACTTTTTTCTGCATACCTAGTTTTTTAAGTTTTTAAATATTAAAATCTTTAATTTGACTCTTTACCCTTGACTGCTGTAACACTGGAATTTCTCAATTGTGGGATCAATAAAGGTGTATCTTATCTTATCTTAAAGCCATATGAAACGTGAAAGTTGTGATCCCACTTTCTAGGTGGTATATCTCAGCCAAAAATAGTGGTGGGAGTGAGACTCTTACTCTAAGTCTCCACTCGCAGCTCCGCTCAAGATCGCGAGTAATCTTTTAACTTTTCCCGTCGAAAAACGGCATGACATGACCACTCGTCGTGATTTTGGACTTCATGTGTTTAGGCTGCTCTGGTGCGAAATCCATAAGAAATAAAAGAAAAACATTATCATTTTTCTGTGGATATTCTCATTTATCCAGGTCAATTCCATTCTGGCAACAATTAAATCGTAGGCAACTGGACTTTGATTTTGTCTAGAAGACATTGGTGAAACCAAACAACCATTAAACAAGCGCATGGCTCAACACAGAAGGGCAAACTCCTCAGGTCCAGTTTCTGCTGTTTATTTACATCTAAAGGAGAAGGCTCACTCCTTTGAGGACAGCAATGTGAAAATCTTGGACAGAGAGGACAGATGGTTCGAAAGAAGGGTGAAAGAATCCATCTACGTTAAAATAGAGAAACCGTCTCTAAACAGGGGAGGTGGCCTGAGACACCACCTATCCCCCATTTACAATGCGGCCCTTGCTGCTGTACCTAAGAGATTGAACAACAAAGACTGCCCGAAACTAACCTCAAGTGGCTCAAAGAAACACAACGACAGTCGTTCACTGGTAACCACACATCATGCCTAACGACTGTTGCTCACCAGTGGCCCCACCCACTCCTAACGACCGTCGCTCACTAGTGTGACTCACCTGACCCAAACAATGGTCCAGTGAAACTCCACTAACGAAGTATTGTCTTATGAGGGTGGTGGGTGTACACCTCCACAGAGGTTAAAAACCTGAGTCTTACTCCACTGTTTGTCAGACTAGTGAGGACTAGTCAGACTGATGTGTTGAGAACTGATGAAGCCGCTTGGATAAGAGGCGAAACGTCTTCTAGACAAAATCAAAGTCCAGTTGCCTACGATTTAATTGTTGCCAGAATGTTATAATTTTTGGAAAGCCGAGAGCTTCCTGAATCCGACGATACCAAACATCACATGGTTTGATGACGTAGTGCGCCAGAGGAGGGAGGGAGTGCGGACGCCGGCGTCCGAGCAGAGTTAGAGAGGTGCAATTTTAGACCCCTCTCCATGCTACCATTTTTATCAAAGATTTTAGAGAAACTTGTCTCCACACAATTGCTTTCCTTTATGAACAATAATCAAATATTTGAGGAATTTCAGTCCGGCTTCCATTCATTACACAGCACCGAGACTGCTTTGGTCAAGGTCTACAATGACTTACTGCTTGCAGCTGACTCAGGCCAGTACTCCATTTTAATTCTTGACCTCAGCTCAGCCTTTGACACAGTGGATCTCGGTGTCTTGATCAGCCATCTGAAAAATTATGTTGGTATTAGTGATGCGGCCCTGGATTGGTTCATTTCTTATCTGTCTGATAGGTCATTCTCTGTGGTGCTTGGAGACGCTTCTTCCTCTTCTGCTCCACTCCTCTGCGTGGTCCTTCAGGGGTCTATTTTGCAACCCCTTCTATTCACAATATACATGCTACCTCTCGGACAAATCATGCGTAAACATAACATTAATTTTCACTGTTACGTGGATGACACTCAATTATATGTCCCGTTAAAGCCTGGTTCCTCTGATGCTGTCTGTATTATGTCCTGTCTGGCTGAAATTAAATTCTGGATGTCCAAAAATCTTCTGCAGCTGAATGACTCTAAATCAGAAGTACTCATCATCACCCTCTCTGGCCCCAGCACTAGCACCATTACCAATCTCTTCTCTAGTCTGGGTACACTGTCTAGCAATGTCTGTACAGAGACCTGCAACCTGGGTGTCATTTTTGTCTGTGAACTGTCTTTTGATGTCCAGGTGAACAAAGTATTACAGTCCTGCTTTGCCCAACTGAGACAGCTAACCAAAATCAGGCCATTCCTCTCTCCTGCAGATTTAGAAAAGGTCATCCATGCTATTATCACTTCCAGACTTGACTACTGTAATGCACTTTATTCTGGTATCAGCAAATGAAACATTAAAAGACTGCAGTTGGTACAAAACGCTGCTGCCAGGCTTTTAACAGGTACTCAGAGAAGTGACCACATTACACCAATCCTTGCTGCCCTTCACTGGTTACCTGTGAGTTTTAGAATTGATTTTAAGATTTTACTGCTTGTTTTTAAAGCCCTGAATGGTCAGGCTCCTGCCTATATCTGTGATCTGCTAACTCCTTATGAGCCTGATTGCTGCCTGAGATCCTCCAGCAGGACCCTTCTATTATTTCCAAATTCTTGTCTTGTCACTAAAGGTGACCGGGCCTTTGCTGTTCAGTTATTAGTAGCCAGTTAGATGTAGCCAATGGATCTGGAAGCGAAGAAATAATGTCAGTTGGGCGCCAGCAGGGGGAACTACTAAGCAGAGTACGTAACTCCTTGAGATCAGGTGGAGAGATCCACTTCCTCTTAGGAGGAAATCCAGGAAGAGGAAGGTTATTTAAGTGTGGCAGTGGCCTATTTGAATCCCTTTTGTTTGAGACCATGCTGCAAGGTGAGTGTGCTTGCTGATCCTGTAAGTTTATTTATTTCCTTTAACTTTAGCTTATATTGTAGTTATGCTATGTAGCGTGTGAAATAGAGTATGGTGAATGTGCTAGGAAAGGTAGTATCAGCACTGCTTCTACCTGGAGCTCTCATGTACGGAGCCTGGGTTTGGTTGAAGGTGGTAGTGCTGTTTGGGCTGAGAAAGCCATGTGTAAGTAAGGAGGAAATCCAGGAAGAGGAAGGCTATTTAAGTGTGGCAGTGGCCTATTTGAATCCCTTTTGTTTGAGACCATGCTGCAAGGTGAGTGTGTTTGCTGATCCTGTAAGTTTATCTATCTCCTTTAACTTTAGCTTATATTGTAGTTATGCTATCTAGCGTGTGAAATAGAGTATGGTGAATGTGCTAGGAAAGGTAGTATCAGCACTGCTTCTACCTGGAGCTCGCATGTACAGAGCCTGGGTTTGTTGAAGGTGGCAGTGCTGTTTGGGCTAAGAAAGCCATGTGTAAGTAAGGTAAAGGAGGTTGTTGGGTTGGTGCGGGGAGCAGTGAGACCTTGAGACCTGGCATTAGGGGAGTGTCTCTGGGACACCAGAGATCACTGTCTAGCCTCCTGGAGTTGTCGTGGGACCAACTAGACGAAACACTGGTGAAAGGAGGTTTCCACCTGATGACCCCAAAGACATGTTAGTTATCACTGCTCACTGGTCTGTGTAGTTAAGCCTTGCCATAATAGCTTATCATAGGGCTTAGGAGGTGATTCACTGAGTGCTGATCCTTTCTCTAGAGCACAAATTTCTTGTGTTTATTTGAATTAAGTTAAAATAAAGTTATTATTATTATTATTAGTAGTAGTAGTAGTAGTAGTAGAGCCATACACTCCAAATCACATCCTCCTGCTAAAAACACAACCTATCCTACCCCCTGGAACCTTTCAGAAATCAGACCTTTACGCCAGGCACCACTGGAAACAGGTCCAGTACATGCTGACCTTTTCTGGCATAGATGGACAAAGGAATACCTTCTGATGCTCCAAGAAAGGCAGAAATGGACAAAAGTAAGGAAGAACTTAAACATTGGAGACTTTGTCCTGGTGGTTGACCCCACTGCACCTTGGGGATCATGGCCATTAGGCAGTGTGCTGGAAACCAAGCCTGATGGAATAGGGCTGGTCCGCTCAGTGAAGCTCCAGACCAAGACTTCAGTCATTGAAAGGCCCGTAACCAAGTTGTGCCGCATCCTAGAGACTGAAGAATAGATCTTCAAGATCAAGACATCATAAAGGGATGTATATACTGTGGATAATATATTTTTAAATACATTGGTTATTTGTTTCTATATGGCTCCTTTGTTATAATTAATTGAAGTAATTGATTCTATGGACAACAATTAGGGCTGGTGTGTAGGAGCTGCATTTAACTTTATTTTTGTTTATGTAGTTTACTAATTTTCCCTCTATTTTGTGTAGAAACAAAGTTGCCACACTCCACAGGTGGCTGTGAGGGCGCTCCTATAAGTTGGTGGGCATGGCGCATAGTGGGTGAGAAGGTGGGTTACAGCAGAAGACGTCTTTGACCTCAGCCTCAGCCTCATCCCTCAGCCTCATACCTGTGAATGCGTTTGTTTTTTAATGACAGCAACAACGCTTCAGTTAAAATTTAACCCTATGGGCCCTAGGCGTTTTAGGGGGATTTTTACTGCCTTTACTTTTAAGATCATATCACAGTCATTATAAAGGCTACATACACATGCTATATCTTGGGGTTTTTTTTCAGGACAATCTGGGCTAACCAGATTTGCCATCATTTCATGTCCTACTATGTGCCTGTATTTTATATTAATTTTTTGTATCAATGAAAAAAACAAATCCGTGTTACTAAATTCTTACATTTTTACATGTATCTCACCATAGCAAGTTGGAAAATGACATATTCTGTTATATATGAAGAGGGGGGACTCTCTGGAATCTGGCAATATAAGAACCATGATGGTGGGACATTCTGTCACTTCACAGCTGTCCAAAACATGTGGTTTGTGCCAGGTGGACATGATTGCCAGTATTTTTTCATTATTGCAAGAAATTCCACTGACTCATTCACAAGTCAAAAATGTGTTTTATCTGAAAGAAACATGCAATATTTACATCTAAGATCATAGAAAAATAGTCAGCCCAGTGCAATGATGTCCTCCAAGATAATATTTGCCACTTTGTTTGCAGTAAACAAAGTTTGTTGTTGTTTTTCAGTTTCAGTTATATATTGGGGGGGCATTTTGGGCACTGGGGTAGGCACATGTCCCCCTCAATGTATATGGTGACTACAGCCCTGTCAGGCATGCATAATTAGGCTACAGTTGTCTGGGTGCGCAAAGGTGAAGTGGCTGGTCTTGTCATACAAAGTTTGATGGAGGTGATGGTCAACTGGACAATATGGAGATATTTGCATCTTGAAAGCCGGACTACAAACGTGGACAGACAGGGAGAAACACACGCAAGCCTAAGACGTGGTAAGATACAATATTCCTCACTATATGAAGTGACTGATAACAAGATCTGTATAATGGATTGTAAAGAAATTCATCAGGTTTTTATTTTGTAGACAATTAATCTGGATTTATAGCATGATGGGATGACAGCACAATGATGTGTGTGGTATCATTGAAAAGCTCTGCTCCTGCGCTTTCATGTGATATGCGTGGTAATGTGTGTGCAGAGCTGTATGAAAGCTCTGTTATACATAATTTTAGTGTAACTACCGTGGACTACCAACAAGTGCTTGGTCTTGTCGGAAAAGCTATGATTCCGCTGTTTCATGTGATATGCGTGGCTTCTCGCTATGTAAGGTAAGGTTTGTAAGGTTCTTCGCTAGAAGAACAGGTGTGAATTTGGACGCACTATGTGTCGTTCAGGCCCATAGGGTTAAGAACATTAAAACATCACAGTACCTTTATTTTCTCATCATATTATGTTACAATAAAATCAGAACAAACTGAACAGTGAAGTCAACTCTCCTTGGATTCTTATAAAACAATACAAGGCTACAAGTGCACCCCCACTCTCCATGTGGTAAAGGAAGAGCAGTTAAAGGGAAAACTTCAGCTTTAAGTTTTTTGCAGATATCATTTGCATCATTCACATTTTTCAGATATCTGCAGTGGGTTAATGTGAAAGACAAGTTTATGGAAAAAACCTAATGAGATCAACCTGACATCAATCGCTACCATTAACATTTTGTCCGCTACTCTAAGGCTAGTGTTTGTCATAGTTGAGGTGCTGACAACCTCAGAATCATAACATTCTTGTAAGGACAATAGGTTTATCAGCAGGTGCAGAGTTGATGTTCATAGTTTACATTTTATCATTTACTAAAACATCAACTGTTTTCGGTTATGATTACTGTGCTCCAGTTGCCTTTCGGCAGTCATAGTGGCGTTACACATTAATTTAATAGTAGCTTAGTACTGTATGCAGTTATTTAGCTACCTATGAAGAGAACATCTCCCCATTATGGTTTCAGGAAGAGGGTAGATAGGTGATGCCACAAGGGGGAGTATACCATTAAGTGAGCGCTTCTGTCAAGTCACAAGCCACATACATTGTGCTATTAATTATATTACCCGGAAGCTTAAATTTCATATCTATACTGTATACCTAGTATATTAGTATTAAAGCTGTGCAGAGCCATAACTTGCCATACATGACACTGTAGGGATAATTATGATCTGTGTTACAGGCTTCAGTACCAACAGCCTGCTCTGAGGCACGGCAGCAGCCCTTTGAAGGTCAGTTGTTAGACAGAATGAAATTCAAAAGTTTAGTCATTTAAATTAACCGTTTTTTAAAAGTTTCTTAAAAGCTCTTTTGCAGTTTTTTGAAAACACTTATGAAAATTGTATCTTTTATTCCACAAGATGGCCAAAATCCTTCCTATGGTGAAATTTGCCATTAGAACTTGTGTATGTTTAGTGCTGATTTTATAACAAAGTGATACTTAATGTACACTGTATTTACACTGTAAATAGGTAAGTTGTGGAAATGAATCAGTGTTTTTTCTAATGTTTTAACATGAAGGAGAAAAGATGTTAGCCATTTATTAAATATTTTGCAGAGAATATCAGTCATAATGTCACCACATTTATCTGTGTGCGTCATGTAACATTAGCAAGAAATAGAGACATTTTGAAGTCATATAATACTTAATTCAATACATTGTACATATTTCTCCTGGACAACTTGTCAGGCTCACAAAACCTGTATATCAGCAGTTCACCGACAAAAATCCCCATTCCTGCTTAAATTTGCATTCATGTAGTATAATCTGATGTGTCTGCTGTCTGTGATGAGTTATTGAAGGCTGTGAAAGCAGTGTGATGGAGGAATTCCAACAGGGAGGGGGCAGTGATGACCCATGACAGTAAAGAAAGTGGACTTCTGTTCCCCGAATTTGAGTCAAAGTCGACACTGTGGAGTCATTCCGCTTCCATTGCACTACTCATTCATTAGAACTTGAACTGTTGGAATAAAGACAAGAATGCTTTGCACATACTGCACAATAAGTCTATTTATATAACTACTGTACATATGTATATTATATTTCTATTTAGTTTTTATATTTAATTGTTAATTGCATTTTTTGTGTTTTATACTCCTCAAAGTATAGTGTTTTTGTGTGTTTATCTTTACAACTTTATGTTAATTGTTCAGCACTGACACACCATTCAAGACCTTGAATCATTGAGAAATTATCTCAATTAAGAAATGGTCCAGATCACAAACCACTATACTTAGACTTGTCAAATCTGGACTAGAATAACATGGAGAATCCAGAGACTCATTAAAACACAGTTTCAGATTTGTGAAACCTTTATTCTATTTGTGAAAGTGCAAAAAAAGGGTGTTTCACTGCTTTTTTCCCCCTGCAGACCACATTTGACCAGGTCCAGATCACAAACCACTATAGATAGACTGGTCAAACCACAATCACAAGCAGCAAGTGGGAAAACCTGTTCACGCCAGCCTCTTCTACTTTAAATTTCAGATAACAAAGGCTGGGTTGTGGCAATACTATAAATCATTAACATTGCCATTTTCACAAATAGAGTAAAGGTTTCACAAATCAGAAACTGTGTTTATAATGAGTCTCTGGATTCTCCATGTTATTCTAGTCCAGATTTGACAAGTCTAAGTTTAGTGGTTTGTGATCTGGACCATTTCATAATTGAGATCATTTCCTTATGATCTCAAGTTACATTGAGATCACTAAGAAAAAATACTACAGTAAAATGAATAAAACTCAGGATTATGATACCCTTTGACATCTCCTGTCATACTGGAGTATTAGTTTCTGAAGACTTTTTAATACAGTATCCCCCGTATTTGTTCAATTTTTCAGTTCATGAATTTGCTTGAATATGACTGAATACTGCCATCTACAGACGTTATGCGACATTTAAGGTGGACTGAGAAATTCCAATCGGAAGCTGTGAATCAGATCACTGTAGATCTACCAGAGCCTTCGAGAGCAATGGCGATGTTACAGAGTCAAAGTTATGTTTTACGTTGCGGCAACAAGCTCATAATCCTTGGGACTCCAAGGCAGCCATAATAAACAACAGCCTACTATCAGTGTCAGACAGTAAATTAAGTAGGCGTTAGGCTGAATAACTTCCAGGACACAGAAATGAGAGAGATTAAATATCAAAATAAAAAAACGTATCAAGACCGTTTTTTAAATGTTCTGTTTTTGACCTGCGCACTAAATGAAATATTTGAAAAAGAAGTCAGTCTTTTTTTTTTTTTTGGACATTGAAAAACAAATAATGAAATAACAAATCGTTTTTCCATTTTATTGTTTTTTCGTTCTTAATTGAAATTCAAATGAACGAATGGTACATGGACCAGCAGGGAAAGTACCATGAAAAGCAACTGTTTTGTACCAAGACAATGTTGCTTTTCCTGCCAGGACTGTGGCCCCCAAGTGGGTTATTTCAAGACAAAGCAGAAGCTTTTTTTTAACCATAACCAAGTGGTCTTTGTATCGAAATCTAACCAAATGTGTAATGTGGAGGTGAAATGGAAATACAGTAGTTTTGTTTTTTAATCAACCATTTTCCTCACTCTATCAGTACAAATGTTGAAACAGACATCTGTAAAACACTATATTAATTCATTTCAGTGCATGAGAACATGACTGCCACATATACTGATAAAGGCAAATAATTCAAATTAGGAAGTAAAATAGTTAAATTATAAAAAGGATAAGCTTGCTTGTAAAAGAGTCTTCTAAAAGTGTGGGAGAGGGGATTCCTTGAACTACATGTGTTTTTAAATTAGTTTTTAAACTCTTTAAAAACAGGAGAACATCTACATTTCTCTAAATAATATTTTGCCAGTAGAGTCAACTGTTACAAGATATTCAGTATATCAGTATTTGTGCTAATTTTCTCAGTATCAAACATAGCTTAACTAGGTCATGTGATATGGTACTTCAGTACACAAACATATTACTGGGACCCCAGAAAAGTGTACACACACAGTTATTATCTAGGAATTCACACTATAAACACCACTGGCTATCCATGTAACAATTTTAAATAATAAACAAACAATTTTTAAACATTTTTTTTAAATAATTATTATACTTCCTGAAATACTTTACTAGTAAAATATGTGTCTTTTTCTTACACTTGTCTAACTTAGCAAAAGTCACTAAGGGGGGAGAGACTTAGGATCGTTAGTTGGATGTCCGACACCATTTTAAAATGAAGTAATAAAAATTTTGGCACATGCAGTACCGAGAGAAATTGTGTCTGAGGCGATGGTGCGCACATTCTCTGGACTAACAGCTGATGAAAGACTTAAGTATGTCTGAACAGTTTTCCTGTAGTTGCTTTAAGTGTGTGCACACAGTCATGCACGCACATTCTCACTGTGTGACACACATCAGGAAAAATATGTTGCCACAAGCATGTGCATGGGTAAGCTTTGTAAAGGGGAAATATGATATTGAATATCCCTTGGGACTGTCCTTTTCCTAAAAAACAGGAGGGTATATTTATCTAAATAATAATAATAATAATGATAGTAATATTAAATCCAGTAAGAAGAAAGACATTTCTAGCATGCTGAGATGCAGTGCCTGCTGACAGGAGAAGGTGCTGAGTGTGGGTGGAGTTTGTGTATCGGGGATGGAGTGGTGACTCAGGGAAGAGACTTGAAGTCGCCCATCCTGTTGGCCTTGCCCTTGAAGCTGACAGTGCTGTTCCCCTTGCACTTGAAGATGTCAGATCTATGTGTGTCGATGTGTGTGTGTGCGAGCAGCATCGCTCGGATGGAGACACTTAGATGGCAGTCACCATGACAGGGTCAACAAGGAGGGAGAGCAGTGACACTGACATCACTCGACCTCTGATGACCGCTCTACACACACACACACACACACACACACGCCTCTTGTTCAAACACATTGAGGTGGCAAAGTTACACAGGACCACAGTTAGCTGATTAGCAGCAAAAAAATAATTTTTGATTGTATTGGATTGGATTTTGTTGCAGCAACAAAGATGGAACATTAAAAGTGGCGAGTCATGAGCTGCATAACACTAGAAACTCACACCTAAAATAATAATACTGATGTAATTAAAGGTTTTAATCATTTTAGGTAAATACCATGACTGTTTCCAGTGTTCATGCAATTTAGTATGAAGCAGTTACAATAAAACATTTTCAGTCAGGTAAATTAAATTAAAGTGGAAGAAAAAAGTAGTTGGTTAAGTTTCTGAACATTGTGTGCTGAAGAACTGACTCATATTATTTTGGTGATGTGAATACTGCAGCAACAATGTACAGTACCATTATTGTCAGGAGCTGATTTGCAAAAGGGTGGGTTTGGGTTAAGGGTCCTGCTTACTTTACATAATTTAATTCCAGATATTTAAATTCTATTAAAGGCTATTTGTTTCAAGTCTTCTGCTTGGTTGCACCTGAGACTCCTGGAGGCTAAAGAGGTTGTCACGGGTCAGTGGGCTGCACTAGGTTGGCATACCTGAAAGGATGAAGGTGTTAAGAGACTTATTCACCACACCAGGCTGCTTTGTCAAACTCCCAAAGCAAGGGGGATGACCAAACACAATCATGGATAAGACTAGGTATATAACGATTACCGGTAAAATGATAAACCGCTGTAAAATTCCCGATGGTTAGTATTACCGTTTCAAATTTTAATTATCATTAAAACCATGTTTGATTACAGCACTTTGAAAAACTCATGGTGATATTGCTCATTGCCTGGAACAGCAGCAGCAGTCCCTCAGACACAGGCGCACATTTGCAGTTTGCGATGTTTGGCCTCTGAAAACATGGTGGAAGGCACTGAAGGCACCTGCACGGACAGTGCTTCAGAGATTTTTTCCCCCCTCTAAAAAGACAAAGTCTGAAGTCTGGACATATTTTGGATTTTATAAGGATGCTGAGGGGAAACTAATTAGGGGTTGGGCAGCCTAAGCTGCCAGGACCCTATCGTTTTGCTGCATGTTCTTCTTCTTCTTCTTCTTCTTCTTCTTCTTCTTCTTCAGAGGAAATCATACTTCCCATGCGTGAAAAATCACCAAACTTTGCACAAAGGTCCTGTCCAATGCTTCAGCTGCAAAAACAGGCCAATAGTCCTGATGATGGCGCTACAGCAAGCCTCTAAAGTTCAACATTTTGAAAATTCACAACAAATCAACCATATGTGCTACAGATTTGGAACTTTCACCAAAATGTAGCCCCAGTACTGAAGAAACTTTTGTACATTTAAACCTATTGCAAATTATGAAGTCCATCACTCTGTTTTTTTTCAAAAACTGTAAATTAAACTATCTCCTCCCACAATTTTTTGTCCTACACAAACAATCCACACAGATTTTTGATTTTTTCAAAAATTGAGCCTACAGTGCATCAAAATGTTTGACTGTAAACGGTATTGTAAACATATACTTGCAAATTCTTGCTAAATACATTTTCAATGTTCATTAAAAAAATGACAAAATTTTGGAGTCATGGTAGATGATGTTTGGAAAATATCAGAATTTTATCTCAAAAACTGAATTTTTTACAGCATTTTGAATTTCGCTCTCATGCTAACAATTGGAGTCAATGCAAAAATGGCATTTTTAAACATCAGTTTTTCAATTATGGAGCCAATAAATCATTGTTAAAAACAAATTACCAACATCTCCATGCTGTCTAGATGCAATTTGTGTATTTTCGGATTTTTGTCTTAATAACAGAATTTTTGACAGCCGTTTGAAATCTGCCTTTACACACTAACAGCTGCTGTCTTGCACGCAGGTGACTGCCTTAGTCAATTTGTGAAGCTACATGTGATATTTCTGTTTGCCAATTAGCTCAGTGAGATAGAGGATGGTTCTTGGTGTTGAAGATTGTGAGTTCAAGCCTCAGCTTGTGCAACATTTCCATATGAGAAATCTACACAAACTTTCCATAAAGGTCCAGTCCCATGCCAGATGTCCTCAACTGGAAACACAAGACAATAGTCCTGATGGTGGCACTACAGCAAGCCTCTAAATTTCAAAACTTTGAAAATTCATAACAAATCAACCATATGTGCTACAGCTTTGGAACTTTCACTTTGAAATTTGCTTTTCCATGGCATGGATGGCTACTGTCTGGCACCCTGATGCTTGGCTTAGTCAGTTTGTGAAGCCACACATGAACTGTCATGTGTCTGTCATGAACTGTCTGATTTAGGTACATACTGCCAAGTGATTTAACTTTTTTTATACCATGATCCATGGTTTTTATACCATGTTCTGGGTGAATACTTGATTCTGATTGGCTGCAGGGTGTCCATTAAAACCCAATATAGTTCACCTACTAAGTGGTCACAATGAAAATGTGGCTTAAGTGGTATCACGGTATGCCGGGGTATTTAGAAATCCATCCATCCATCCACCCTGGACAGGTCGCCAGACCACTGCAGGGCTAACACTTAGAGACAGACAACCATTCACACACACATTCACACCTACAGCCAAATTAGAGTCACCAATTAACCTATCCCCAACCTGCATGTCTTTGGACTGTGGGAGGAAGTCGGAGTACCTGGAGAAAACCCACGCTGACATGGAGAGAACATGCAATCTCTGCAAAACATTAGACCATTGAGCTTCCACTGAACCCTCTTGCTGTGAGGTGACAGTGCTAACCACTAAACCACCGTGCCGGCCTTATTTAGAAATCACGGTCAAAAATACCAACGTACACACATTCAACGGTTAGTGTGATATCCTGTCACAGTTTTCGTTAAGGGGCGTAAGAAAGTTACGATGGACCCCAGAGCACACTATTATGATGATCCCTAGTGCACACTTTCATTCATGTATTGTTCTGACACAATTGAGACTTGACATTGGACAACAACATACATATTACCCACATTGTCACATTAGCTATACGGAGTCATTTGGTCAAATATATCATTATGTTTGACTTTGTCAATATTGCCCAGCCTTAATGCTTCACATTTATTATGCTGTGTGTCCTTGTGGTCACACTCTGACTGACTGACCTCGTGAAGAGCTTTAGAGTACACCCAGTGTAACATTAAGTTGAGGGGTAAGAGTGGGCAGAATTTAAAATGTGATAGATAGCACTGTGTAAGAAGTTTCTGCCAACAGATACCATTATGGGTTATAGAGCGAAGTTATCGTCATGGTTATCATTCTAGATGTTAATGGATTTTATATGGAGAGAGAGATGGCAAAGACACGTTAATGTCCTCTTCATTTTTAACCTTGACCTTCCTATTATGCTACTGAGGTAACCACCTCCACAGCCATGCACACACACACACACACACAGAAAGAAAGAAAGAAAGAAAGAAAGAAAGACAGAAAGAAAAGATGAGATCTGCAGAGGAGGTCATTTATAATTAGTTACACAGCATGACAGAAGTCCTGCTCTGCTACACACAATCAAAGACACCTCAAAGCATACAGCATCCACTGCATGTTCAACAGCAATCACTTTTCCAGGCAATCAAGTAATCACAGTTTTAATAATGCATCTCCCACCAGGGAACATTGTACAACAGTGTAGGCTGAATATTAGATAATAAGCAAAAGAACTGACTTAAAGCAACTGGTTATACTCACTGTGTACTCTTACATTGCACTTTTAACACCATATTTCTTCCTCCAGCAGCAGTAGTGTGTGTGCTTTCAGCAGTGTAGCTGTCAGACAGTGTGACAGCTTTATACCTCGATGCCAGCAGTGAGCAGGTTGCCACAGGGAGCCTGGAGAGAGCTGCAGGCTTATACTCAACAGCAGCAGTCCACACTGGAACTATGGACCTCTTTGTTCCTCCAACCAGGTTTTATGGTTGTGTGTAGAGCTGACGCACGTAGCCTACGCACGTCGCCTATGCCATTATGAGCATTTTTACTTATGCGGTGGTGTGTCTTTGTCAGCCTGCAGTTACACCTCCAAAACACTAGTCAGCGGCAGAGGGTTCTGTAAAGTGCTGTAAAGTTTGATTGATTCAAAACGCACCTAAAACACACATTAAACATAGAGACAATTTCAAACACAAGAACACAAATTGGCTTTACTACAACTCGCAGCATTCACAGACAAACACTTGTGTTAATCCGGACACATTTTCCCCACAAATACAACATGCTAACGTTATTAGCATGGACACATTTCTGCCGTGAAGCCACCGCCAGAAAAGAGGAAAAACGAAGATGAACATGTTGGACTTGGACAAGAAGAACAGACAGTTAAACGGAGTACAAATGTCGCATGGCATTTTATTGAAAAAACGGAAACTAGACGAGGCTGGTCAGCCGCGGTCATGGCTGACCTATGACCCGCACACAAACACGATGAGCTTCAGCCTTTGCTACAAGCATGCCAAAGAAACACAGAGGGGGGGGGTTGGATTTTCCTAAAGTTGGATTTTCATACTAAAAACGTAAGGTAATTATTTTTCGTCAAATAAGGCACAATTTTTTTATTTGGCTGGTGAAAAATATGTTTGGCCGGTAAATTTTTGGAGGTCACTAGCCAATGGCAGAGAAGGTAAAATGTTAAACGCCCTGTATATATATATATATATATATATATATATATATATATATATGTATATACCGAGAAGCAATTTATTCAAATAATTACACAAACACAAAAACGTTAGCTTGAATACTAAGCTATCTAACTTACCAGTTAAAAGAGAAATTTCTCTAGTTTTGAACTAACGTTAGCTAGCTAATTTGCTATTATAGGCTAACATAGTTGGAACAAAATATCAACAATAATTAGGGACTTTCCTAATTTGAGGAAACTTTTCAAAATCTCCTTGACACCAAACATTACATTACCAAGACATGCAAACATACCTTTATCTTGTTTTGTTCTTTCTCCTCTTCCTCTTTCTTCCTTTTTTTTCTCTTCTGCCCCTGAAGGGTATGTCCTTTTTTGCGACATTATTAGGCCTTCCACCTGCTCCTAGCTCCTTGGATGTGCAGTGCGCACTGCACGGCTGGAGCCTGGATGCACACATTACTAGTGGAGCTCTGACATTTAGAGCAGAGAGGCAGTAGGAAACTACAGTCTGTTAACATAATATCGTCTTTTTGTACAAGAACGTACATTTGATAATATATGAATCATCATCACTCACACATGGAAAAAATAATTAATTACTTTTTTCTTTTTTTCTTTATTTAAGTTAATTGCTTTTGGGGGTCCCCTAGTGGTCATGGGGCCCTAAGCAGGTGCTTAGTTCGCTTATGCCTTGGGCTGGCTCTGCAATTCGCTATCAGCCAAACTAGTGTGCTGTCCGTGTTTAAGACATAACATTAATGACGGTGGATGAGAGACTGTGCACAGAGCATATTGAATATCACTGTCTACATGTTTACATTTTCATACTTGCTGAACACGTGTATTGATAAAGTGTAACTGCTGTCAGTTCGAGTAATTTTAGTTTGTTATCTTCACTTTGTTTCCACCGGGGCTGCTCGGCTGTTCACCGCTTACCATGTCATGTAGCAGTGTGTGTGTGTGTGTATGTCGAGGAGTTTAGCGCCAGCACAGAGCGCAGAGGAGAGGCTGCAGGATGATAATGAATTGAACCAAAATGTGTAATTGTACCAATAAAAGAATCGATACCGTTAGCACTTATCAACACTACGGTCTTTGATAATTTTGCCCCAGGGCTAATTTTGTACTGGGTTTCGGTACCCATCCTTAATCAAAACCCATTAGAAGTGAAGCTTGTAGAAATTAAATAAAGTTTGCAGCCACACTGGCACGGAAGTGTGGAACGCTGCAAGTGTGTGATCCACCAATCAGCGTTCTTCAGCAAACAGCCCTGCCCCTCAAGAATTCCGGGGAATCTGAAAAGTCCTAACCCCCCCAGGTGCTTTTTTTTTCAGGGAAAGTTTGGGCTTGAGGGTCCGGGTAATTGTGGCGGAAACGCGCCAAGGTTTTTCAAAATCCAAGGTAAATGATAAAAGTTCCTGCGGTGGAAAGGGGGCTAATACTGCGAATATTGTGGGGGAGAGAGTTCCAGAGGCAGGGGGCAGAATGGCTGAAGGCACTAGAACCCATAGTAGTCAAGCGGGTAGATGGTGATATGAGTTGGATTTCAGAAGAGGATCTGAGAGTAGGGGAGGGTGTGTAGATATAAAATAGCTCAGACAGGTAGGAAGTGGCTTGATTATGAAGGGCCTTAAAGGTGAGAAGCAGAATCTTGAAACCAATGCAATATCAAACAGGAAGTCAGTGAAGCTGCTGTAGAAAAGGAGTGATATGGTCTGTGGAGGGGGTTCTGGTAATGATGGGGGCAGCTAAATTTTGGACCAACTGGAGTTTATGAAGACACTTGAGATGGAGACCAAAAAGAACAGAATTGCAATAATCAATACAAGATGTAACCAAAGCATGAACAAGAATAGCAGCACTCTAAGGTGCAAGTGATGGGTGAAGACAATTAATTGAAAGAACAATGCACTGTCCAGGATGACACCCAGACTCTAAACTTGAGGGGATGGGCAGACTTTAGAGTTGTCAATGGTTAGAGAGAAACTGTGGTTTAGCCAGAGTAGATTTCGTACCCACAAGGAGAACCTCAATTTTATAACTGTTCAGTTTGAGGAAGTTGCATGAAAGCCAAGATTTAATATCCAATAAGCAGTCACATATGGCCAAGAGGTAGAAAGTGAATAATAAATAAAGGGGGACCTAGGACAGAGCCCTGAGGAACACCACAAGTAACTGTGAAAGAGTTGGGTCTGAAATTTCTGATACTAACAAAGTGAGTGTGGCCAGAGAGATGTGATATACACCAGTACAGAACAGTGCCAGTGATACTAATGGTAGCTAGTCTCTCGAGAAGGATGTCATGCGAAATGTTATCAAAGGCTGCACCAAGATCAAGAAGAACGAGAATAGTTATAAGCCCAGAGTCAGCTGCAATTTAGAGATCATTCATGAATTTTACCAAAACTGTCTGAGTACTGTGATCTGTAATCTAGAATAGAATAGAATAGAAAGATCTTTATTCATCCTAAAGGGAAATGCAGCTGTCCAGCAGCTCATAAACGACAAAAAAAATAAATAAATAAAATACATTAAAATGAGTACATAAAGATTAAATTAAAATAAATTGTCCATTACACAGTCCAGTCCAGTTATGAAAATTTGTGAGTGTGTACGTGACTGGATTCAGGACGTATTAAACAGTCTTACTGCCGTGGGGATGAAGGATCTTCTGAAACGCTCTGTGCTGCAATGCAGTGAGATGAGCCGACTGCTGCTGCTGCTGCTGCTGCTGCTGCTGCTGCTCCTCTGTCGCTCCAGGAGGCTGTGGAGAGGGTGTCTGCTATTGTCCATTATAGCTTTCAGTTTGTTCAGTGTGCCCCTCTCCACCACAGTTCTTAATGGGTCCAGTCTCCTGCCGAGCACTTAGACAGCTTTTTTAAGCAGCCTGTCCAAATGCTTGGTGTTTTTGTCTATCAAGCTGCTTCCCCAACACACTGCAGCGTAGAGAAGTGCACTGGCCACCACTGTGTGATAGAACATGGTCAACATCTCCACACACACATCAGCCCCTGAGGGCATCCACAAGGTCCCTGTACTCCCGTTCCTAATCGCTCCTGATACAAGCCACAATAGCTGTATCATCAGAGTATTTCTGTATGTGGCAGGACTCCGAGATGTATTTAAAGTCTGCTGTGTAGTGTGAACAGGAACGGTGCTAAAACAGTTCCGTGTGGAGCACCAGTGCTGCTCCTGACCATCTTGGAGACACAGCTTCCAAGCTTGACATACTTTGGCCGCTCTGTCAGGTAGTCTGTTATCCAGGAGGTCAGGAAGCGATCTACTTCCATTCTCTCCAACCGGTCTCTCAGTATGGGGGGCTGGATGGTATTAAAAGTACTTGAAAAGTCAAGGAAAAGGATCCTCACACAACACTCTGGCTCCTCCAAGTAGGTGTAGGCCCTTTGCAGCATTTAAAGAACCACATCTTCCATTCCTGTGTGCTCCTGATAGGCAAACTGGAGGGGGTCCACGGCATTAGTGACCTCTGACTTCAGGAAACGGAGGACCAGGTGCTCCGGGATCTCCATAATGTGCGATGTTAAGGCCACCGGTCGGTAGTATTTAACTCGGCCGGGCACCCCACTTTGGGCACCAGTACAAGACAAGATGTTTTCCACTGCACCAGTACTGCCTGTTTGAAGACTTGAAGATCCACTGAAGGGGCTCTGCTAGCTGGGATGCACAGTCTTTCAGGAGCCTTGGACACACTCCATCTGGGTACGCAGACTTCCCTGTACGCAGTCTCCCAAGCTCCGCCCTCACCTTGTGTGCTGTAAAGGACAGTGGTAGTTGGCCGCGGGTGGTAGATGTTGTAGCTGTAGCTGTAGCTGCAGTAGTTGGGGAGGGGCTACTTCCAGGTGACAGTGAAGCAGGAGCAGCAGCAGCAGGTGACACTGTGGAAGGGGAGGGGTGGATGCAGGGGTAGGGTGAATACTGCCCCCTCCATCAAACCTGTTAAAGAACAGGTTGAAGTTGTTGGCTTTGTCAACATTACCATCCATACCTAGCTATTCTTTGAAAAGCCTGTGATGTTCGTCATTCCCTTCCACACCTCTCTGATGTTGTTCTGCTGCAGCTTACTTTCCACCTTTCTTTTGTAGTCCACCTTTGCCTGTCTCAGTTTCCCCTTCAGCTCATGTAGAACCTCCCTGAGCCTCTCCTTGTCCCCTTGCTTGATCACCAGCTTTTTCTGGTTGAGGAGCTGTTTGATGTTATTGTTAACCCAGGGCTTATTATTGGGGAAGCAGTGTACAGTCTTTACTGGCATCTTGTCCCTACAGAAGTTTAGATATTCAATTAGAATATCCACCCTACTGTCCATGTCCATGTTGTTGTCCTGTGGCTCCAGTAGTACTCTCAAAGTCCAACCCCACATCCATGTCGTGAGAGGCAGAAACAGCTATAACTATGGGATTGCCGGGCAGGGTGAAGTATGGAAGTGAGGCCACCCGGGCCGCAACGATAGCCATGAAGGCCTGCCTGGACCCACTCGGAAACACGCTGGCCAACGGGGCACTGGTGAAGCTAGGTGGGCCAATCATCTGCTTAGTGGATTAACATGATTACAGAAACATTCATGGAAAACATTCAGCAAGGTTTGAGCTGGAGGAAGTTCATGAATGACCTATGTTCCCCAAAGAGCAAAAGGGTGTAAGTCAAAGTCCAGTAGTACAGTCCAGTCTTTACATTCAAAACAGTCCCTGAGAGACTCACTGGTCTCCAGGGACCACTTTCTGACTGAGCGGGTGGTAACAGGCAACTTTAATACACAGGGTTTGTATGTGGGCTGGAGAGAGACCAGATTATGATCTGATCTGCCAAAAGGTGGTAGGGCAGAGGCACGGTAGGCGTCCTAGGCATTTCCATAAAACAAATCCAATAATTAGGTCATCCTCAAGTCCAAGTGCACGTTGGTGGCAAATTTTAAGAAATTCCCTCAAGGCGTTCTTGAGATATTGAAATTAAGAGAATGAGACAGACAAGTTCAATCAGGAAGACTTACTTTATGCTCCATTCAGATACATTTGTCTCTCTCTATTTCACTCCCCCGTTTCTTCCACTAAAATCTAAATATTGCAATAAGAAACTGGTAATGGAAACATCGATATTTCGAAAAACCTTTTTACGCTCTGATGAGGTGGTTTTTCAGACGTGTCGATATAGAAGTGTGTCGCAAAAGCATGATGGAAACACTTTTTTCGCATTTACAGGGCACCTAAACACCGGACATGACGTAGGGGGGTTCAACATGACCTGAGACAATATGGCGCGGTATGTGTGGACCGAGGAGGAGACTGAAGTTTTCCTAACTCTAATTCGAGATAAAAACATTACAGCTATATTAGATAGCAAACAATAGCGAAATGCGGATTGTTACAAGGAACTAGAAAGGGAAATGAGAGCGAAGGGGTTCGAAAAGCCGTGGCACATAATTCGCAATTCAAAACAGTCCCTGAGAGACTCACTGGTCTCCAGGGACCACTTTCTGATTGAGCGGGTGGTAACAGGCAACTTTAATACACAGGGTTTGTATGTGGGCTGGAGAGAGACCAGATTATGATCTGATCTGCCAAGAGGTGGTAGGGCAGAGGCACGGTAGGCGTCCTAGGCATTTCCATAAAAAATGCCTAGGACACTGCTTGGGGGTGTTTAGCTGGATATCTGACAACGGCACAAATATGTTAGTTGTGTGGGACACTTAAACTCAATCACACTCAATATAGGCCAAAATAACTTAAGTAACTTTTCACATTAAAAGCAAAAAGCACACCAAGGTTTAAAAAGCTGCCACTGGAACAAGTGATTAATATTTATTTTAACAAGATAATTATGCATATTTTCATTTGTTCCATTGCCTTTTTTCTTTTACATATTACAAGCAAAAAATACTCTATACCTCACTGAAATGTTACAAGTTAGATGATTTTGACTTATTAAGCATGAGATATTTGACTACAAATTAGACAAATATACCAGGTGAGATTTTTAGTTTTACCTAAACAGATGTGATGTGGCAAACACAGCAGCATCATGAGCACATCCAGGGGTTCCCACACAGATGTCCCTGATCATTAATCGATCATTGACTACAGCCTGCAGGACAACTGATGTCCAACCCTTCCTGTTCACATAATCACGATAGCCATCACTTGGGGCACGAACAGGTATGTGAGACCCGTCGATAGCACCATAGACCTGGGGTATTTTATGTGCCTCGTAATTGCGCTGTGCAATGGCCAGGGCCTCGTCCGCGTCTGGCAAACTGATTTTTGTCTTCATCAGCTTGCTGCATATGGCTTCGCAAACCCCATACACACATCTGTGCACATTAGTTTTGCTAACACCAAAAGTTTCGCCTATTACCCTGTACTCGGAGCAGGTTGCCAATTTATAAAGTGCAATAGCCACTCGCTTCCGAGTCGGAACAGCTTCCCGGGGGCATGACACGTCTTGTGCCACAAGAGGTTCAATCTGATCGCAGAGCTCATTAAACGTATCCCGGGTCATCCTGAAATTCTGAATCCACAATTCGTCTGTGAATTCCTCATTCACAATTCTCTTCCAAAAATCCCTTATTCGTGGCCGCTGCCATACGTAAGGACTTTGCCTTTGAGCGATCACCCGCTGCCTTCGTCTTCTATTGACAATCACGGCAACAGCAGTGGCTGCAATTGTAATCACAGCCCCAAAACCATGGAAACGCAAAGCGTCCATCTTCCTCAAAGTGGAGTCTCGCGGGACGAGACTTTACGAGAATTACAGCTCATGACGCAAAACACCCTTTAATGGAAACACCTACAAGTAGCAAATGTACTTTGTCGAAATTTTAGAAATATCGCTTTTATTTTGCGAAAAACTGCAATGGAAACACAGCTATAGAGACACAATTGTATGATGTGCAAGAAGCAAGAATGTGGTTGGTGTTTTGCACTGCAAAGGCATGGAGTTTAAAATACAGTAGATCAAATCAACTTCAAATCAACTTTATTTATATGGCACTTTTCATACAACAGTAACACAAAGTGCCTCACAGAGGTTAAAAACAACAAAGATCCAAAACAGAAAAAAAAAGAAAAGAGAAAACCCAACCCTCCCACCCCACAAAGAGATACGTAAATATACATATACGCACACACACACACACACACACACACACACATACAAACTATCACTAAAGAGACATGTCCGAGCACCGAAACCCGAGGCAAGGAAAAAGCCACCTCTGGGGGCCGTCCACACTGAGAGGGCCCACGGTCTACAGCCACAGGGAGCGCCACCATAGAGACCTCCCCGACCCGGGCAGACATGAGGTGCAGTGCTCTACAACCACCCAGGTCAGAGTGGTCTCCTGACAGCACCCCCAACGGGAGACCAGGAACAACTCTCAGTGTGGTAGGCCCCCATGAGGAAACACTGGAGCTAAAAGCTGAGGGACTAAAACAGTAAGATAGGATAAAAGGTATAAAAAGAACCAAATAAACAAAAAGCTATTTAGCTCATAAAATTGAGTTAATAGCTAGGTAAGAATGATGTAAAACAGAGACATAAAATGCATCAAAACTAAAACCTATAGGCTAACTAAAATAACAAAAGATAAAGGTTAAATGAGATAAGAACGTAAAAAGAGGAAGGGTAAGAACATAATAAATAAATAAAAAATAGATAATAGATAGATAAATCGGTTATAAGAGGAATTTAAAATAGATAAATAAAGAGATCAGTTAAAAGCCTGATTAAAAAGATGAGTCTTGAGCCTCTTTTTAAAAACATCAACAGTCTCTGCAGCTCTGAGGTTCTCCGGCAGGCTGTTCCACAATCGGGGGCCATAATAACTAAATGCCGCCTCCCCATGTGTTTTAGTCCTAACCTGTGGTATGGTTAAAAGGCCGGTGCCGGGGGACCTCAGGGTCCGCGAGGGTTGATATGGTAAAAGCAGGTCAGATAAATAAGAAGGCCCAAGACCATTAAGACATTTAAAAACTAATAAAAGAACCTTAAAATCAATCCTGAAGCGCACGGGGAGCCAATGCAGCAATTTTAAAACTGGTGTAATGTGCGCCTGCCCTCTGGTCCTCATCAGCACTCATGCAGCTGAATTCTGTAATAATTGCAGATTTGAGATACTCTTTTTGGGAAGACCAGAGAGCAGGGCATTACAATAATCTAACCTACAGGAGATAAAAGCATGCATCAGCACCTCCGTGCTGGCCTGAGAGAGAAACGGGCGGACTCTGGCTATATTCTTAAGGTGGTAGAAACCTGCCTTTGTTATGTTTTTAATATGTGGAATAAAACAGAGCTCAGAGTCAAAAATCACACCCAGATTTTTTACAGATTGTGTTGGTTTAAAATCCTGTAGTTTTGGTAAAAGTTTCTCTCTCTGGCCTTCAGGACCAATGACTAAAACCTCTGTACTTGGTTAAAAAACAGTTTTTCTAAAATTTTGCTTAAAAATGGTAAGTTGGATACAGGTCAATAATTATTAAAAATGTTGGGGTCTAAATTGCTCTTCTTCAGAAGGGGCTTCACCACCGCCGTTTTCAAGGAGGCCGGGAAGACACCTGTCTGAAGAGAGCAATTCACCATGTACAGTAGCTGTTCCTCAAATAATCCATAAAATTTTTTAAAAAACGGTGTGGGAATTGGGTCTAAAAGGCAGGTTGTGGGCTTTACTTGAGAGAAAACTCGACCAAGTGTCCTTGCATCAACCAGGGCAAAACTCTCCAGTGTTTCCTCAGGTAAAAGCAATGATCCAGGTGTGTCGACAGTTAAAATCTGTTGCGATCAAAGACTGGATCTGATGTCATTGATTTTACTTCTGAAGTGGTCTGCAAAGTCCTCACAAAGGGCATTGGTTGTTGTCTTAGGTGATCTGTTAAAATTACTATTTGTTAAAATATCAATTGTGGAGAAGAGGAATTTGGGATTGTTTTTATTGTCAGATATTAGCTTTTTGAAGTGGGAAATTCTTGCCCGTTTGACTGCGTTATTGTAGGTTTTGAGATGTTGACGTAATATTTTGTAGTGGACTGTTAGGTTTGATTTTCTCCATCTTCTCTCAGCACTCCTGCAGTATCTTTTCAGTTGTTTGATTTCCTGATTTCTCCATGGGGGTGTAGGTTTTGTTCTAATTGTTTTGATTAAAAGTGGAGCCACTGAGTCCAGCATTGACTTGAGTTTGTTGTTAAAATTGTCCGCAATAAAATCATAGGGTGCTGGTAAAATCTCTGCAGGAGTGCTCTGTAAAATCTGGATAAAATTTGCAGCCACTTCAGAAGATAGGTAGCGTTTCCTCACTGTTCTCACCGGGGCCTCCTGTTGGTTAAAAATGGTGATGTTAAAAAACACACAAAAGTGGTCGGACACAGCCAGATCCACAACAGAGGACACACCCACGGACAGGCCATAGGTTATGACCAGGTCCAGGGTGTGCCCTCTGCTGTGGGTCGGTTGCGTGATATGTTGTTTAAAATCTAAACAGTTTAAGAGGTTTAAAATTCTCTGGATACTGGGTCCGAGGTGTTGTCAACGTGTAGATTAAAATCACCAGTTATTAAAATCCTGTTGTAGGTGGAGTGAATGATTGATAATAATTCAGAGAAATCACTGATAAAAGAAGTGGAGTACTGGGGTGGTCTGTAAACCGTTATGCAAAGGATAGGAGGGCTGCTAAAAACAAAGGCATGATGCTCAAATGACGTGTAACTGCTAAAAGAAACTTCATTTGAGGACATTGTGGTTTTTGTTACTGATGCAGTTCCGCCTCCTCTTTTACCCCTCCTAATAGAAAATAAAAAGTTAAAATTTGGTGGGGAAGCCTCGATGAGAACAACAGGTGCATCGGTGCCAAGCCATGTCTCTGTAAGGAGAATACTGTCTAGGTTATTGTCTAAAATTAAATAATTTATGATAAAAGATTTGTTTAAAAGGGAGCGCACGTTCAGCACTGCCATTTTAATGTTTGTGCTGAACATGCGCTCTTCATGACTTTTCAAATGGATGTTAAAAAAACAGTTAGGTCTAAAAACATTCCTGGGTTTCAACTTTCTAAGTGTAATGATAGTTTTTATGGTGTGAATATCCTGTGTTTCCGGTTGCAGAGAAGGTGCTACTGAGGGAGAAGTGTGTGTGGTGTAATGTGTAGTGGAGGAGGGTGGAGGTGGGTGAGCAGTGAGTCAGGAGGTGGCTGTGGTGCAGGATTGGACGGTTGCTGTGCCGTGCAGTCAGCTGGAGGGCGGAGGATGCAACCTTACTGACACAGGCACCAGGGTGGCAGAAGGTGCGGCCATTGTGCACTTCCACATGCCTGACCATGGATGTCCCGATCACTAGCACAGAGGGGGTGCCCTGCTCCCGAGTGCGCGCCTCCGACTGCCTGGAGGTACAACGGTGACGGGATGGAGCCCGATGTTTGTGGCGCCGGGCCGCGGTTCCTCCTGACCGGGATGGAGGGGAGGGGTCAGGCTGGACGGGCAGACGCCGATTCCTGGACTGGTGAGAGCCACGGCCAGCTGGATGTAGGCCTACAGGTTCCACAGGCAAGCTGGACGAAGCATCCACGGGAGGGAAGTCCTGCAGGCTTAGGATGTCATACCTGTTATCCAGCAGCAGCTCCGGAGGCGGAGGAGGAGGAGAGGGACGAGCCCCAGAGCCCCTGGCCACCACCGACTAGGGCTCCCTCGGCTTGAGTGGAGTTGAGCTCACCGGTGCTCCCGCTCCACCCTCCATGATGAAGCACTGCGGCTCTGCGGGGCGAAGGCAGGAGGTGGAGAGTGCCGATGATTTGGGCTTGGCTCCCTGGCGCTGCCAGCGGGACTCGGCTAGTGCTGGTGTTGGAGTTCCGGTGGTTATGGAGCCGGTCCACGGCAGGGTGGTGTTGTTCGTGGCCGTCATGCTCCAGTCGCCAGCGCCGGATGCCGTCAGGTGAGCAATATGTTTCGCCTGGGTTGTGGCGACGGTGGTAAAGTCCAGGAGGATCTTTTCCCTCTCCTTGAGGTCGGCTTGCAGTCCGGAGATGCTCTCCCTCAGTTTTGACAGGGTTGGGAGGCAGGACTCGCACACCGCCAACATACCTGCGGCCTGTGCTGGAGATCCGTCTCCCGGGACACAGTATCAACACACGGAGGTGAGTTAAAATTTTTACCCTCGGTTGTGGGGCCGAAATGTCCAAGGGGACCTTCCCCAATTTTAAAGGGGCAGTCCGCTTCAGGTGGTGAGTTTTAGGTCTCCCACAGTTAAACGATTTTTAAAAGTTGGCGCCTCGCTAATGTGGTTCGGCTGGCGACTTCCGCGTTCACTTCTGCGGCAGTCTATGATCCGTGACAACCACAGGCCCGATGGCTTAAAACCTTAGTCCATGTTTAAAAAGTACATATAATAAAAGCTGAGAGCAAGTGGTTCATTAATAAAAAAAAGCGAGAAACTGGATTAAAAGCTGTGTTTTACCGGACCGAAGTGACGGGGAAACCAGTGACGCCACGCATGCCAACATTTTAAAATGTTATGAATTCAAACATGGTGGCGCAGTGGTTAGCATTGCCCTTTACAGCAAGAGGTTTCCTGGTTTGAGCCCCAGGGTGGGGGAGCCTCCCCGAGTCAGTGTGGGTTTTCTCCAGGTAATCCGACTTCCTCCCACAGTCCAAAGACATGCAGTTTAAATGGTGACTCTGAATTGTCTGTAGGTGTGAATGTGTGTGTCACTATGTATCAGCCCTGTGACAGTGTGACGACCTGTCCAGGGTGTACCCCGCCTCTCGCCCAATGTCAGCTGGGATAAGCCCCAGCACAAATATGTAGATATCTGTTTATGGTGATTAGGACTTGACTTGATGCTGTTTGATATTTTAATGTGAGGGCAGTAACTTTAGATAGTCCTCAGTGACAAATTAATATTCAACTAGGATTTTGATTCTGACAGAGAGTAAGCCTCTGTTAATTAATGCACTTCAATATGTGCTTTGATACAGACCGAAAACCTGCCAGTTAGCAGGTTAGGTGTACACAGTCAGTTACCACAGTAACTGGTGCAGAGTTTAAGTTACCTCTCTTTCAGAAATGGGAAACCCAGAGTTTTCCTCTTCTCAGGGTTAACTTAGAGTTTTCACTAAACCTGCTTTCTGAAACAGGCCCCAGGTCATTGGATTTATGGGAGGTCTGAAGACCTCCGTAGTTGAAAAGTTGATGGCCTCCACTTTAATGACATTCTCCTACATTATCTGTTTTGAGGTCATGTACATTTGGAGCACCAAATTTGGCAATTGAAACCTCAGACACTGTCAAGAAATGATTTCTAAAATATAACTGATCTAGGGCATGACTAGAACAAGTGTGTCAAGCCTCATGAGGACTGAAAACATCCATCCAAGAACACTGGGTAAAGTCAGGCTGATAATGTTTGCTAAAATGGACTCCGTAAACTCTTATCCACGGCAGTAATTCTATGTGTACTCCTACACAGTGGGTTTACTTTCTGATGCTCCTTTGACATTTCGGCAGCGTCACAAACAAAACAAAGAATGCAATTATTGATTTGTTAGAATACAAAATTAAGAATGTTTTTTACTATCTAAACAATTCTACGATTGAGTGACAAGTGGTGGAAAAAGAATACAAATCCTTAACCTCTTTGTCTTTTTTATTGGTGCAGTGGGGCATAGCAAAAAGGCTGGCTCAAACTGAACAAACATGGACACAACTGGCGGGGAAACTGATAACCATCAACATTTTCAATGCTGCATTGAATGATATAAGAGCTACATAATGTCATATTAATATCTAATCACCTATCATCTGTCATTTGAAGAGTGTGTAGCTCTGCTATTTGGTATCAGATCTGCAGTGTTAACTACTGGAGCACACCCCTGCCAGGGCATTCAATTCAGCAGCCTCTCATCATCTCTGCCATGCAATAAAACTGATTATCTAGTTTTAAAGAGGCCCAAATATGTCACTCTGTGCTCCTCCTTGTAATGTTTGGTGTTAGAGGGGGTAACAGCCTCAGAGTTTCTCTCTCTCTCTTTCTCTCTCCTCCTGAAGCTGTCCATGTGTCTAACAGGGTTTATGACAGATGGACTGTCATTAGATCTGTATTTCAGCTTGTTTTTGTTTGCACGGAGGCTATGCTTTATGTATACACACACACATATACATACATGCATATACATATATATATATATATATATATATACATACATGCATAGATAGATAGATAGATAGATAGATACTGAGGAAAGTTACAAGTAGCCTACAATCGGAACAATCTTATGCAAAGACTTTGAGTAAAAATATTGACAAAAAGCAGATGACTCCATTTTACAAATCTTTATTTGAGTGTAGTGTGTGTAATATTGCAATAGTCAACAGGAACATAGTTATAAAAATAACTGATAAAAGGTAGGCAGTAAGATGCCTGTGGATATTCTCATTCATCCAGGTCATAGTTATCTCAAGGCAATTGAATCGAACGCAACTGGACTTGGTTTTGTCTTAGAAGACGTTTCACCTCTTATCCAAGAGGCTTCATCAGTTCATGCTTGTCTGACTAGGCTGGAACTAGTCTGACAAACTGGTGTGGAAGCACCCAGGTATTTAACCTCTGGGGAGGTCTTCACAAGGCCAATGATGTCACTGGTTCGTTAGTGCTCCAATGGTGTGTCAACGACAGTCGTTGAAACTCCTGCTGCAACGGTTGTCACTGGAGTTGTTAGAGTCACATGAGGCCATTTGTGAACGACCGTTGTTTTTAGAGGTTAAGTTGATCGTGAGTACAAAAGAGTTACGCATGAGCAAGTAGATAAAGTAAAAACAAAAGAGCGTATGCAAAAATAAAAGCAAGAGACTAAAAATGAAGAAGAGTGCAACAGGAGCAAGAATAAAAAAAGGGAAAATTACAAGAGGACGGAAAATACAAGAGAGGAATAACAGAGTAACAAGAGGAATTAGAGGGCAAGTGGGTGGATTTGATAAGGTGGCCTCTCTCTAGTTGAAAAATAGTCTCATCATGTTATTTTGGATGAAACTTAATGCCTTTCTTATACGAGGTTGTATACTTTGATATGTTACGCGCGATGGACGCATACTCTTCCCATTATGGTCAAAATTGATTCTTGACATCCAATTAAAAATACAAATTAACATTAAATCGAAAAACAATTATTATGCCACGGTATCAACTAGGCTACTTCAAATACACACACTCTAGACTAACCTATAGTTGCAATATATGATGAAAAACAAAATAAAGAAGCACATATTCATGCAAACAAGTTGATTAATAATCCCCAATTATATCTTAATTAGAACTATAAAGTTGACTTCCTTACGGGAACTCTTCTTAACGCTGTGACAAGATGGCAGTATGGCTCCATGTTAGACGAGGTGTTAACAGTTGAAATTGAAATTGAATTTTGCAACTTATCTTTTGTTTTACAGGGTTAAAGCAAAGTATCATTCAGAAGGAAAACATGATTATGCATGTGTACAAGTTTAGTACATAGAAAAGCAACCAACAAAATGGAAACAAATGTATAATTTCACTTCCAACAGACATTTCACTTTTGTCACGCAGAAATTTTTTGGTAAGAGAGGGGAGGGCATGATCCCCCGGGTGACAAGAAGGGACAGGATGTGGTGGAGAAAAGAAGCATTGTCTTAAGATCCTAGCAGAGCTGTTAATCAAGGCGCGTTGCCTCAGGGCGGAGGAGGGGACCCTTTTATAAGTTAATGACTTATAAAATATAACTGATCTAGGGCATGACCAGAACAAGTGTGTTAAGCCTCATGGCGCCCGGATGTCTGGAGGATGCAAAAATCCTGACCAGAGTAAGCTCGGGGGCAGGGTAATAAACATTTGACCCTCGCTTGAAGGCTGTATGCTCCTACATCCCCCCACTCGATTCCAATGTTGACTGTCCAGGGAACCTTGAATCGCCCAGATGGTACATATGGTACATATTGGCAAACCAGATGAACAGTTGGAAGGCAGCAGCTCACAATGATCAAAGTTGATGTCGTATCTGATTAATTAAAATAGGGTGCTCGAGGGTTAGGCCATGTGAGGTGATGCTCAAGTCGTGTTACAGGGTTCACTACTAAAGCCAGTTCCAGGATGGCCGGGGCCAGGGGAGTACCAACTCTACTGTAGTCCCTGTTGTCCTCAACCTCCTGCAGTTCAGTTGAGTATTTGTCTTTCCGTGACTTCCTGGATTTGGCTAAGGTTTCTAGACCTTTGGGTAGCACTTTATTTCACAGTACACAAATTTGACATAATAAGTCCTATTTTGTATCAAATTAGAAAAAACTACACCTAATATAATCTTTATTAGACAGTAAAATAGACAATGTTGCTCTAATAAGACGTAACAATCCATAGTTTGTACCAAATTAGGTAGAAATATGTTTGCAATTTAGACACTAAAAAACAATTATATCCTAATAAGAGCTAACAAGACGTGCTTTGCAACAAATGTGACAAAAACTATTGGTAATTATATTTATAAGATATTAAACAAACACAGTTATATCCTAATTAGGACTAACAAGACGTGCTTTGCAACAAATCAGCAAAAAATATTGGTAATTATATTTATTAGATATTAAACAAACACAATAATATCCTAATAAGAGCCAACAATATGTAGCCTACTTTGCAACAAATTAGACAAAAACTACAGGTAATTATATTTTATTAGATATTAAACAAACACAATTATATCCTAATAAGAGCCAACAATACGTACTTTGCAACAAATTAGACAAAAACTAGAGGTAACTATATTTTATTGGATATTAAACAAACACAATTATACCCTAATAAGAGCAAACAAGACGTACTTTGGAACAAATTAGACAAAAACAGGAGGTAAAATATTTTATTAGATATTAAACAAACACAATTATACCCTAATAAGAGCAAACAAGACATACTTTGGAACAAATTAGACAAAAACAAGAGGTAAAATATTTCATTAGATATTAAACAAACACAATTATATTCTAATAAGAGCAAACAAGACGTACTTTGCAACAAATGAGACAAACGCCTTATTCAACCTGAACTTGATCTTATTAGAGGCTAATTAGGCATAAATTACAGCAAAACCATACTCTAAATTAAAGTCTGCACCGTTCCGCCCTATTCAACCTGAACTTGATCTTATTAGAGGCTAATTAGGTATAAATTACAGCAAAACCTTACTCTAAATTAAAATCTGCACAGTTCCGCCCTATTCAACCTGAACTTGATCTTATTAGAGGCTAATTAGGTATAAATTACAGCAAAACCTTACTCTAAATTAAAATCTGCACAGTTCCGCCCTATTCAACCTGAACTTGATCTTATTAGAGGCTAATTAGGTATAAATTACAGCAAAACCGTACTCTAAATTAAGTCTGCACCGTTCCGCCCTATTCAACCTGAACTTGATCTTATTAGAGGCTAATTAGGTATAAATTACAGCAAAACCGTACTCTAAATTAAGTCTGCACCGTTCCGCCCTATTCAACCTGAACTTGATCTTTTTAGAGGCTAATTAGGTATAAATTACAGCAAAACCGTACTCTAAATTAAACTCTGCACCGTTCTCCCCTATTCAACCTGAACTTGATCTCATTACAGGCTAATTAGGTATAAATTACAGCAAAACCGTACTCTAAATTAAAGTCTGCACCGTTCTCCCCTATTCAACCTGAACTTGATCTCATTAGAGGCTAATTAGGTATAAATTACAGCAAAACCGTACTGTACACTGAAGTGTATTATTCAAAGTTTTTAACAAATACAACAACCAATAAAAATTTCTGGGTAAGGGTTACACAGGAAGGTGCAACACCCCTTGTCGCAGGGGCTCCAGTGATGAAGAGTTAATGTTGCCCCCCGTCCTCTTCTTGCTGTAGCATGTTTTAGGTGTTCAGCTGCATGTCTTCGGACATTATCTGTTCCCTCTTTAACGTTAGCAATGCATAAGCAATCTGTAAGCCATGCACTTGAGCACACTGTCTGCATATATATAGAGCTCCATTTGCTGCATAAGAAAGCTAGAGAAACTACATTATACTACCTCAGTCAAATACATATCTTGATAAGTGCTGCAACCAGCAAAACAATCAAACATCTAAGATACTTCGTATGTCAGGGTTCAATATAACATTTCTTCCCTACTTCCCTACACTTTTCACTGGCCCAGCTGCTAAAAAATGAAAATAATTTTTTTTAACCTAAGTTTTATTAATTTATTGATTTCATCTCACATTAATTTCATTGAAATGAATTCACAATTGTACACATTTCAGATAATAACAGATAACTAACAGACTAATTATAATTTATCAGAGAAGAGAATTTTGGACTGTTGAAGCTGAAATATACATAGTGTGCCTGTATAAAAAGCAGGATATATTAATTTTTCATAAATTTGCTTACTAATTATTATTATCATCTTTATTATCATTATTATTATTATTATCATCATCATCATCATCATCATCATTTTCATTATCTATATTACTCTTATTCTTATTACAACAACATTTTGCATCTTTTCTTATTCATTAATGTAACTAAGTAGCATTCTGGGCTTGTATGATCTGTGTTTTTCGGTGTACACTTGAGAATTATTTTGAAGAAACATTTTATTTGTAAGGATTGTTAATAAGTTAATATTCATGTTCAGGTAATGTGGTAAATATTTTGTTAAAAGAAGACTGTGCATTTCATTTCAATATTTGAGTTTGAGGTAATAAGTACAAAAGTTTATTTCCAAGTAAAATACTGTTCCATTAAAAGGGACTTCATGACCCAGAATGCTCAGGGAGAGGCACGTATCACGTGATGACATCAGACGTTAGCGTCTGTGTTAGCAGCCAAGCTGAAATAAAGTTTAAAAAAAAGACAAGCTGTGTACTTCTCGTTTGCATGAGCTCACGTGTCTGTGGCTTTTGTCATTCACCAAAGATGAAGTTTGATTTTAAGTAGAGATGTTAAGTGGTGTGCCGATGCATGCCAAAGCGTGTGTTGAGTAATCCAGGAAGTGTTTCCGCGATGCGTGTATCAAGGCTTGTAGCGTTTAAGCCTCGCTGCGCGGCTGTACCATGTGACTGGTTCGGGAAGCGGTTCAGATCTTGATGTGAGGATTGCACAGATGTGACACAGAACACGAATATTACCCCTTTTGCCATTATTATATTATATGACACTACACCACAAGACAATTTTTGGCCAAATTATTGGTTTATACACATAGGATGCATTCACAAAACAATAACAGTTTATTGTACATGTATTTGATACAGTATAGTCCTATAGAAAACTATTTATTAAATGGTTTCAAAGTGCCATTTGATGCTTTGTGTCAGAGTTAAAGCCTGATCATTGTTGATGTGACTGCTGTAGTGTAAGGCATACCTGGATTTATCAGTTTGATCAATATCCATATTCACAGCAGCCATTTCGATATCACTCACCAGGTACAGCTGATGATTTCCAGACCAAAAAGTGTTCAAAACCCGCCAAAACACACACAAAACCGCCAAAAACTTGGCACAAAGCATCAAATGGCAACAAATATGTTTAGTAGTGAACACGGTCCCTTTACAAATAATAATAATAAGGAGCCTTTGAGCCGTTACCTCATCCCGTTGCTTTGCATCCTCCAACAGATGGTCTGGTGGCCTACGCCGAACTGCTCCGCTATTTCCTTCACTTTGAAACCATTTGATAAATAGTTTTCTATGGCCTCGAAAGGGATGTTGATGGCTGGTTGTCCTCGTCCCCTTTGAGGCTGCACAGCATCCAGTCGTTCCAGGACTGAAGAGAGGTTAGCTAAGGCAACCTCATTAACGTCTGAATCTGTGACAGCAGAGTATGCAGCCAAGCTCTCTATGACCTGCTCAAATCGGTCACGGGCATCAGACTCAGATAAAACATTAGAATCCACCTGGGGAGCTAATTCTAACAGTGTTTGCACAATCTCAGGGAGCGCCATGATCTGTGATGCGTCCATATATCAAATGTGCACACCGCCCCCTACCGTATTAGATGGGTAGCACGGTCAGCACGGAGCTGAAGAAGAGTGGCTACTGACGTCACTCTCCTGCGCCGCTCAGATTGCCAAATCGTTTTGAATTATGGGCATTATTTTGCGGGGCAGACCACGAAAACGAAATAGCAATGTCCTCTTTGTTTTCTTTTTGATTATGGCATAAAATGAGCAGTCTTGAAGAAGAAAATGAAAATGCAAATAGGTTGATTGATTATTAATTTTATTTATAAGCCAAATAATGCAGCCACATTCTTAAAATGAAAAATATTGGTCACGATTCACTTCCATATATATCAAATTAGACAGAGCTTTATTGTATATAATGTTCAGTTCTGTGATTATTGCAACCTGATCTCACAGAAATACGTGAAATGTTGATGTGACTGCTGTAGTGTAAGGCATACCTGGATTTATCAGTTTGATCAATATCCATATTCACAGCAGCCATTTCGATATCACTCACCAGGTACAGCTGATGATTTCCAGACCAAAAAGTGTTCAAAACCCGCCAAAACACACACAAAACCGCCAAAAACTTGGCACAAAGCATCAAATGGCAACAAATATGTTTAGTAGTGAACACGGTCCCTTTACAAATAATAATAATAAGGAGCCTTTGAGCCGTTACCTCATCCCGTTGCTTTGCATCCTCCAACAGATGGTCTGGTGGCCTACGCCGAACTGCTCCGCTATTTCCTTCACTTTGAAACCATTTGATAAATAGTTTTCTATGGCCTCGAAAGGGATGTTGATGGCTGGTTGTCCTCGTCCCCTTTGAGGCTGCACAGCATCCAGTCGTTCCAGGACTGAAGAGAGGTTAGCTAAGGCAACCTCATTAACATCTGAATCTGTGACAGCAGAGTATGCAGCCAAGCTCTCTATGACCTGCTCAAATCGGTCACGGGCATCAGACTCAGATAAAACATTAGAATCCACCTGGGGAGCTAATTCTAACAGTGTTTGCACAATCTCAGGGAGCGCCATGATCTGTGATGCGTCCATATATCAAATGTGCACACCGCCCCCTACCGTATTAGATGGGTAGCACGGTCAGCACGGAGCTGAAGAAGAGTGGCTACTGACGTCACTCTCCTGCGCCGCTCAGATTGCCAAATCGTTTTGAATTATGGGCATTATTTTGCGGGGCAGACCACGAAAACGAAATAGCAATGTCCTCTTTGTTTTCTTTTTGATTATGGCATAAAATGAGCAGTCTTGAAGAAGAAAATGAAAATGCAAATAGGTTGATTGATTATTAATTTTATTTATAAGCCAAATAATGCAGCCACATTCTTAAAATGAAAAATATTGGTCACGATTCACTTCCATATATATCAAATTAGACAGAGCTTTATTGTATATAATGTTCAGTTCTGTGATTATTGCAACCTGATCTCACAGAAATACGTGAAATGACCACGACCTCTTAAAACCGCATTCCGTGGTGGCCACACGTAATGGGTTGAAATTACATGCTGCCACCACGAAAACAATGCCAATGTAAAGTCAATTAGGATCCTCTCCCGTGGTGGACACATGGATTCCCTGATTCAATCACGTCACGTCAACCTCGTTTTCCTCAATGATATCTTTAACATTCCTGTACACACACAAAAACGCGGAAGTGTCCTTGATAACTCAACAATATGACAGGTTAATGTCAAGGCCATAAAATAAAATAAATGTATTTTGCCAGCTTTTGATAGCGTAGGGCTTTAAGAGCATTGTGCTGTGGGCGGATGGGGCGCATTCCACTACTGTTTTGTAGCTGCTGTCGGCCGTCTGTGGGCTTCATTCCATTTCAGATTGCCATCCGTCTGCCGTAACTGAATCCAGACGCCACTAATAAATAAATAAATAAGAAGATAAAAATAAGGCTGAGCACAGAAGAACCAGAGAGGAAACACCATCACATGGAGCCGTCTGCCCCTGGCAACCCGGCCACCCTCCACTCCACCAGGGGAGAGTGGACCCCAAGCCAGCGCCACAGAACCAGCGGCTGCCCCGCTGGTTATACCTCCGACCGTGGCAGCTGTCACACAAACCGCTGCTGAAAATTATACATTTTGATACAGGTAGGCTATATACATATTGCAAAACTCTGTAAAAGTACACCAAAGCATATTTTCGTTTCCAAATATTTTTTTGAAAACAAAACCATTCATACGGTCAATATAAAACATTTTGTTAGTAATAAAAAACAAATGTAATCTCAATGTGACCAGGCCAGCCGGCGGGACTGTGGCTGAACCACTTCCAATGTTCATTCATTCATTCATTCATTCAATCGCGTGTTCAATGTGTGTGTGTGTGTGTGTGTGTGTGTCAGAGAGGAGTATCAATAAAAAAAAAAGTAATTATTTTGGTGTTTATTTCTTTTATTCTTCCGTTCTTTTTTTAATTAAAATGCGTAATATAGCCAACAATATTATAGACCAAATGTTAATCTAATTATTATTGTAGAATGTATTTAGCAAATCACCACTCTCAACTGGAGACAGCAGCGGGAAAAAAAAAAAAAAAAAGGCATTATAAAAAGCCGACAAATAGTGTTAATTAATTGACGTGAGACATTGAAGAGGTTGTCTCCTATAGTCTGTAATTTTTTATTTTTTTTTTATCATAACTTCTCAGAAATTACTCAAAAGTAGAACATGCTAAAAGTAAATACAATAATAGGCTAAATAGTATCTAAGCAATAATAAAGTGTCTAAACAATAATAAATATTATCTAAGTTATCTATTAGGCTACCATTACACTCTGTAAATAGATTTTAAAATTTCAATATGATTTTAATATTGTTTTTGCTTATTTCATTATTGTTATTATTGGTTTTACTTTTTAGTAATATTGTATTGTCTGAGAATGACTCATGTTAGTAACTATTTACAGTAAAAAAGAAAAAAACAAGCAAAGAAACAAACAAAACTCATTTTATACACTTGGCCTTCAAAGTGCTCTCTGAAACTGCACCTGGCATGGCTTGTGGTCAAAAAATGAAAAAATCTAAACTTTGTCGTACAGCTAAACCAAATACATCATTGGAAAGGTCTCAACCTGGAGAGTAACATATGTCAGTATGAAGATTCTACATGGCTCCTGCTTTCAGCCATTGCCCTTTGAACCTTGACCTCAGTGCATGTTTGAGGGCTTATAACTCAGCAACTAAAGGGGGTACAGACATAGGACCAACTGTTATAGAGAGCTCTTGACCTCAGCTATCATGTGAGTGTAGTCAACAACCGAGGGTGCTGTCAGATATGGATAAAATATGGATAAACTTAATTTTCACCCATTTAGAAATTAGATATTTAAAATCTGGTTTCACAAATGTGTTTACCATCCCCTTAAAGTCCACAGTGTACTCTCAATTCAGTATTTACAACTTCCAAATCTGGGAAAAACACTTAGATTTTTAAAAAACTACAATTCCCTGGGACCGCGCCATGCAGTTTGATACATATCAGCAACATAGTTGTAGTTCTTCTGATTTGCAAAGTATGGTTCTAAATAGGGTTGTAAAAAGATATATCTACTGAATATATCTAATATCAAGTAAAGCCAAACGAGTTATTACACTCCACCTAGATGAACTATGGTAAGAAAAAGTAAAGATGTCGGCTAATTTTCGATATTTTAGCTAATACACTAGAAACGGCGTTTTTGGGACAGTAGGTTCGTTTGCGGCTTGCTGTAAAATAGGGTTGTAAAAAGATAGATCTACTGAATAAATCTAATATCTAGTAAAGCCGAAGTAGTTATTACACTGCACCTAGATGGACTATGTTAAGAAAAAAAGCAAGGATGTTGGCTAATTCTAGTTATTTTAGATAGTACTCTAAAAACGGTGTTTTTGGGACAGTAGGTTCGTTTGCGGCATGTAAAATAGGGTTGTAAAAAGCTAGATCTGCTGAATATATCTAATATCTAGTAAAGCCGAAGTAGTTATTACACTGCACCTAGATGTACTATGTTAAGAAAAAAAGCAAGGATGTTGGCTAATTGTAGTTATTTTAGATAGTACTCTAAAAATGGCAGCTTTGGGACGGTAGGTTTTTTGCGGCTTGTAAAACAGGGTCGTAAAAAGATACATCTACTGAATATATCAAATGTCTAGTAAAGCTGAACTAATACTGACACTGCACCTAGATGAAATATGTTAAGAAAAAGTAGGCGTGATGGTTCATTTCAGATATTTTAGCAAGTTCTCTAGAAACGGCGTTTTTGGGATTGAATATTTGAATAGGCTATAACAAATATCTAGAATAGCCGAACTATCACGTTGTTATCATTATTATTATTATTGGTGGGAAATTATAACAGAGGAATATATTTGCCGTTTTAATATCAAGAACACTTCCGCGTTTTTGTGTGTATACAGGAATGTTAAAGATATCATTGAGGAAAACGAGGTTGACGTGACGTAATTGAATCAGGGAATCCGTGTGTCCACCACGGGAGAGGATCCTAATTGACTTTACATTGGCATTGTTTTCGTGGTGGCAGCACATAATTTCAACCCATTACGTGCTGCCACCACGGAATGCGGTGTTAAGAGGTCGTGGTCATTTCATGTATTTCTGTGAGATCAGGTTGGATTATTGATATGGGGAGTAATGTAATTTACAGATGACCTTGAAGGCAGCATAAGAAATGTAGGTTTTTACACTGGTTCTACGTGGGAAGGGTTACAACCTTAGTTTTATTCCTCTTCTCATTAGTCAGTCAAGGGAAACGTTAATTTATTTAGGTATTGATTGCTTGGGGGGAGAGGGAGGGGCGGGACAACCCTAACAGAGCGCCCTGCTAGTTTGTGTGAGGGGAGATTGATTCAACACAGTAGGGGGCGGTAATGCACCTTAACGTTGGTTGCCACCCGCCATAAAACATCAAAAAGAAGAAGAAGAAGAAGAAAAAGAAGAAGGAAGAAGAAGAGATCGATTCATCGCTAGTCTGATATGTCTCAGTGGGAGGCTGGCGAAGAAGCTCCAGAATGTTCTGTAAGTACCTAAACATTATTGCGGTCGGTGCATTGTAATAATTGTAACCTTGACGGAGAGACACAGTGAGTTGCAGTCGCTGCTATTTAGAGTAAGTACAGTGTTTTTTTGTCGAAGTTCAGAGTGTGTGCTCAGATAAGGGTGTGTGCCGGAGCTAACAAGCTAGGTAGCTAACGCTAGCTAACGCTAGCTAATGCTAACGTAGTTAATTCTGGTTGTCGCAGCTTCATCTTAAAACCTTAAAAATGGATGAGACCCTGGACTTAAAATTAGTGATGGTGAGATGAAGCCTCATGAAGCATTGAAGCTTTCCAGCAAATTGGTTCAGAAAAGGGTTCATTTCTCGAGGCTTCATATGCACACGAAACTACCTGCTGGCCAAAGTGTGTAAGACAGGCAGCTGTGATCTTAACCATGTAATCTGTGATACACGGTATTTTGTGTCAGTAATGGGTGTTGGGAATGACTATTAATAATGATGATGACGATGATAATAATAACAATAATAATGATATATAATAACAATAATAATAATAAAATATAATAAAAATATATGACCATATAACTTTATTTTTTATCAATATAGTGTATTTTCTAGTGAGTATATCAGGACTATACTGAATCAAATACATGTACAATAAATTGTTATTGTTTTGTGAATGCATTCTATGTGTATAAACCAATAATTTGGCCAAAAATTGTATTGTGGTGTAGTGTCTTATAATATAATAATGGCAAAAGGGGTAATATTCGTGTTCTGTGTCACTTCTGTGCAGACCTCGCACCAAGATCTGAACCGCTTCCCGCACCAGTCACATGGTACAGCCGGGCAGCGAGGCTTCGGACATCATCAATGACGTCACTCGTCTGAAACGCTACAAAGCTCGATACGCGCATCGCGCAAACACTTCCTGGATTACTCGACACACGCTTCGAAGCATCGGCACACCACTTCATCACTACTTAAAATCAAACCTCATCTTTGGTGAATGACAAAAGCCACAGACACGTGAGCTCATGCAAACGAGAAGTACACAGCTTGTCTTTTGTTTAACTTTATTTCAGCTTGGCTGCTAACAGAGCAGATAACTGATGTCATCACGTGATACATCCCTCTCCCTGAGCATTCTGAGTAGTGAAGTCCCTTTTAATGCAACGGCCTTTTACTTGGAAATAAACTTGTGTACTTACTACCTCAGTCTCAAATATTGAAATGAAATGCACAGTCTTCTTTTAACAAAATATTTACCACATTAACTGAACATGAATATTAACTTATTAACAATCCTTACAAATAAAATGTTTCTTCAAAATAATTCTCAAGTGTTGTACACCAAAAAACACAGATCATACAAGCCCAGAATGCTACTTAGTTACATTAATGAATAAGAAAAGATGCAAAATGTTGTTGTAATAAGAATAAGAGTAATATAGATAATGAAAATGATGATGATGATGATGATGATGATAATAATAATAAAGATGATAATAATAATTAGAAAGCAAATATATGAAAAATTAGCCTGCTTTTTATACAGGTACACTATGTATATTTCAGCTTCAACAGTCCAAAATTCTCGTCTCTGATAAATTATAATTAGTCTGTTAGTTATCTGTTACTATCTGAAATGTGTACAATTGATGTGAATTCAATTCAGTGAAATGAATGTGAGATGAAATCAATAAATTAATAAAAAGTTATTTTCATATTTTTAGGCCAGGCCAGTGAAAAGAGTAGGGAAGTAGGGAAGAAATGTTATACTTGAACCCTGACATACAAAGTATCTTAGATGTTTGATTCTTTTGCTGGTTGCAGCACTTATCAAAATGTGTATTTGACTGAGGTAGTATAATGTAGTGTCTCTAGCTTTCTTATGCAGCAAATGGAGCTATATGCAAACAGTGTGCTCAAGTGCATGGCTTACAGATTGCTTATGCATTGCTAATGCTTTTTGTCTTCCATCATTTACAGACGCCGTCCTGAAGTCATTTAAAGAGGGAACAGATAATGTCCGAAGACATGCAGCTGAACACCTAAAACATGCTACAGCAAGAAGAGGACGGGGGGCAACATTAACTCTTCATCACTGGAGCCCCTGCGTCAAGGGGTGTTGCACCTTCCTGTGTAACCCTTACCCAGAAATTTTTATTGGTTGTTGTAGCCTCTAATAAGATCAAGTTCAGGTTGAATAGGGCGGAACGGTGCAGACTTTAATTTAGAGTACGGTTTTGCTGTAATTTATACCTAATTAACCTCTATTAAGATCTAGTTCAGGTTGAATAGGGGAGAACGGTGCAGACTTTAATTTAGAGTACGGTTTTGCTGTAATTTCTACCTAATTAGCCTCTAATAAGATCTAGTTCAGGTTGAATAGGGCGGAACGGTGCAGACTTTATTTTAGAGTACGGTTCTGCTGTAATTTATACCTAATTAGCCTCTAAAAAGATCTAGTTCAGGTTGAATAAGGTGGAACGGTGCAGATTTTAATTTAGAGTACGTTTTGCTGTAATTTATACCTAATTAGCCTCTAATAAGATCAAGTTCAGGTTGAATAGGGCGGAACGGTGCAGATTTTAATTTAGAGTACGGTTTTGCTGTAATTTATACCTAATTAGCCTCTAAAAAGATCTAGTTCAGGTTGAATAAGGTGGAACGGTGCAGATTTTAATTTAGAGTACGTTTTGCTGTAATTTATACCTAATTAGCCTCTAATAAGACCTAGTTCAGGTTGAATAAGGCAGAACGGTGCAGATTTTAATTTAGAGCACGGTTTTGCTGTAATTTATACCTAATTAGCCTCTAATAAAATCAAGTTCAGGTTGAATAAGGCGGAACGGTGCAGACTTTAATTTAGAGTACGGTTTTGCTGTCATTTCTACCTAATTAGCCTCTAATAAGATCTAGTTCAGGTTGAATAAGGGTCGCTATGTATTACAACCTACAAATGGGACTCCAGAGAATGAGCCATCCAGGCAACAAGGGATTTGTTGGTGTTTGTTTAATGTCTAATAAAATATTTAACCTCTTGTTTTTTTTTCTAATTTGTTGCAAAGTACATCTTGTTAGCTCTCATTAGGGTATAACTGTGTTTGTTTAATATCTAATGAAATATTTTACTTCCTGTTTTTGTCTAATTTGTTGCAAAGTACATCTTGTTTGCTCTTATTAGGATATAATTGTGTTTGTTTAATATCTAATAAAATATTTTACTTCCTGTTTTGTCTAATTTGTTCCAAAGTATGTCTTCTTTGCTCTTATTAGGGTATAATTGTGTTTGTTTAATATCTAATAAAATATATTTACCTCTAGTTTTGTCTAATTTGTTCCAAAGTATGTATTGTTGGCTCTTATTAGGATAGAATTGTGTTTGTTTAATATGTAATAAAATATAATTACCTCTAGTTTTTGTCTAATTTGTTGCAAAGTACGTATTGTTGGCTCTTTTTAGCGTATAATTGTGTTTGTTTAATATCTAATAAATATAATTACCAATAGTTTTTGCTAATTTGTTGCAAAGCACGTCTTGTTAGTCCTAATTAGGATATAACTGCTCTCTCTTAAAAAACATATAAAAGGTCTCCAGATGTCATCAAAAACATGTTGCTTCCGTCTAATAATGTATATTATCTTTTCCATTGTCATGTTTGATGCCATCTCTTTAAACCACCTTCCAATTCTTGGTCCATCAACGTTTTTCCAATTAAGGGAAATTATACGTTTAGCTTGTAGTATACACATATCTACAAGTCTAGATTTTTTGCTTTGTAAGTGTGGATTGGTTGGATATATACCCATAAGGAAAAGCTTGGGGTCCAGTGGTAACTTCTTAGCTAATTTCTGATCAATCATATTAATAACATCTTGCCAGAAGGATTTCACTTTCACACATTCCCATATGCAGTGGTACAACGTTCCTCTTACTTCATTGCACTTGGTACATGTATCAGGGATGTTACCATTGAACTTGTGTAATTTGACTGGGGTAATGTATGTACGCATCAGCCATTTATACTGAATAAGTTTCAGGTTGCCGTTAATTGTTTGTTTCTGAGCCTTCATACATGCCCCTTTCCAGTCTTGTAGTGATATTTCATCACCTATATCTTCCATCCACAGTCTCAATTTGGGTTTTGAAGATTCATCAGACCCGGATATGAGCAAATCATACAGGAGTGAGATTAAACCTTTATCATAACAATGTCTTATAATTGCTTTCTCTAGTGAGGAAATAATAGGTATGTCCAATGAATAGTTTTGAGATGATTATATAAAACTCCTAATTTGAAGGTATTTAAAGAAATGCGTTTTTGGAATGTTATATTTGGTTGATATTTCTGAGAAGGACATAAATGTCATCTTTTCTGTACATATCTTGAACTTTCCTTAATCCCTTTTCAGCCCATGTTCGAAATCCTGTGTCACTTCTCCCTGGTTTGAAATTGGTGTTACCCCAAATAGGACTAAAACGTGACCAGGACGGATTGATGTTCAAATATTTACAAGTATCAAACCAAATGTTAATCATGTTTAGTACAGTAGGGTTGTCTGTATTTTTTCTCAGACTTCCACTGAATACAAATACAAGTGAAGTGAAGTGAAGTGGTAAGCTAGGCCTCACCGAGCAGGATTCTAAGTCTATCCAGGCGACGGTGTTTTCAGGAGAGAAATAAAACATGATGGACCATAGTTGAGCTGCCCAGTAGTACTAATGGATGTTTGGGCATTGAAGGCCTCCTCAATCATATGGTAGATATATTAACAACAGACATAATCTTGGACGTTTATTTTGCCAGATAAACAATTTTTTAGTTCAAGTAAACAAGGACGAGGGAGGGGGTAGGAGGATATTTTGGAATAAATAATGCAAGGTTTCAATTAGATCTATACGTGCTGGAATGGAGCTATTTAATTTTTTTAGGAATAAAATTACATTGTCTGCAAAAAGTGCTATTTTATTTTCCAAATGGCCTTCCCAAATTCCACAGATATCTGTTCTCATCCTAATTGCTATAGCAAGTGGTTCTATTGCAAGAATAAATAATAATGGGGAAAGAGGGCTTCCTTGTGGGCAACTTCTAGAAATATTGAAAGATTTAGAGACCACATTGTTGGTTAAGACTTCTGCAGTAAGTCCTGTACAAAGCAATCTAACCCATTTACAAAATCTATCTCCAAAGCCAAAGCGGATAAGCACTCCGAACAGATAGGGCCACTCAACGCGATCGAAAGCCTTCTCCGCATCGAGTGAAAGCAAGGCCGTGTCTTTCGCTGCTCTTTGATTATGTAAAATATTAAGTAGTCGTCTGACATTGTGAAACCCCTGTCTACCTTGGATAAATCCATTTTGATCCCCTCCCACTACCCGAGGTATCCGGCCTTCTAACGGCCTATTTCCATCAGATGGGTGTTGGTTGCGTCTCCGCTCCAGCACGGCAGCGGAGCCGATAGTATTCAATTCTAGTCAATGTGTGTGTTTCCACCGGCTGCGGCTGTGCTGCGTTCCGGCTCCGTCTCAGCTCCAGCACTCCGGAGCCCTCCGCAACAGATACGCAGGACTTCTATTTTTGCCGGATGCCGGAGCACAACGCAGCAATTCAGCACAGAGCAGATGGTGCGGGGCAGGAAGTCGTGCACAGAAACACAATAAGACATCCAGTTAGTTTTCAAAATAAAATACACAGTGTTCATGGTGGATCATATTTCCCTGCACTACACCTTGAAAACTACATAATGGGCAGAGGCAGGCCTAAAGTCAACAGGTCAGAGGTTTTCAGATGTCATTTCCAGAGATGGGACCAAGTCTCAAGTAAGTCTCAACCTTCAAGTCTCAAGTAAGTCCCAAGTCATTTTTTCTTGGGCAAGTCAAGTCAAGTCACAGTCAAGTCAAGTCAAGTCAAGTCCTGTAATAGGTCAAGTCAAGTGCATCTTGCTAACTCGGCCATTCTGGATGTCACTAACTCGGCTTCTTCTCCGGAGCCTTTGTGCTCCACTGTCTCTCAGATTAACTCATATCGCAGCGGTACCTGGACAGCATGACGTGTGTGGTTGTGCTGCTGCCGTGGTCCTGCCAGATGCCTCCTGCTGCTGCTGCTGCCATCATTAGTCATTAGTCATACTTCTACTGTTATTATACACATATGATTATTGTCACACATGTATACTGCCAGATATTAATATATACTTTCAACATATTGTACCACAATAGCCAGAACTATAACTATAACATTATTACTTTCATTAATGTTGTTGTAAGCTACTGTCATTACCGTCTGTCCTGCATCTCTCTCTCTCTCTCTCTCTTTCTGTCTCATTGTGTCATATGGATTACTGTTAATTTATTATGCTGATCTGTTCTGTACGACATCTATTGCACATCTGTCCGTCCTGGAAGAGGGATCCCTCCTCAGTTGCTCTTCCTGAGGTTTCTACCGTTTTTTTTTCCCCCCGTTAAAGGTTTTTTTTTTGGGGAGTTTCTCCTTATCCGCTGTGAGGGTCCAAAGGACAGAGGGATGTTGTATGCTGTAAAGCCCTGTGAGGCAAATTGTGATTTGTGATATTGGGCTTTATAGATAAAACTGATTGATTGATTGATTGATTGAAGTCCAAGTCAAGTCACCTTATTATTATAATTTTACCTGCAGAATCTGATCTTAATAAAGTGAAAAGACAAGATATAAGTAACTGTCAGTAAACATTTACTTCATCGCTGCAATGTTTACTTTGCAGGGACGACCCCCATGCGTGCGTGCGCACACACACACACACACACACACACACACACACTAACCAAGGCAGCAGCCAAAATTATCCACTTAGCTCATTTAACCCTGTGTTGCTCGCTCATAAAACGTACAGCCGGTCTTGTGATGAACTGGTCGGAATGTTCGCTCATGTTTTCTGGGGTTAATGTTAGCAAATAAATTAAAAAACAAGTTCCACCAAACCGACCCACCTGCCCACCCCCGTATCGTATCAAGCTAACGTTAGCTAACTACCAACTAACCAGCTAATTGACAAGCACTTACTGGACAGAATGGCTCTTCAAATGACGAACAAAGTTTGAAGTTGTCGCCTGGCTGTCCGAGATGTTTATGCCGCATGTCTTGCACTGTGCTGTTCGTCTTTTGCCGTAATAATGGTAATTCCGAAAGCTGAAGACTATGACTCTCGGTACCCCTCCCGCTGACATGTTGATGCCTATCTGATATAAGAGGGCCTGTTTCTCCAATAAACACGTAAGGTACGTAGAGAGGGCATGAATGATTGACAGGGTAGTGATCCAATCATGACAGCGCCATTCTCAGCCTGCGCTCCTACTGGGTAATCGACATTATTTTTTAAATTAATTTTTTAATTTTATATTCTAACCGAAAACATGATGTGAATAACACTCAAGTCATTCAAGTCATCGTGTGTCAAGTCAAGTGAAGTCCCGAGTCTTTAACTTCCAAGTCCAAGTCAAGTCTCAAGTCTTTTATTTTTTGTCAAGTCACAAGTCATCAAAACAGCAACTCGAGTCGACTCGAGTCCAAGTCACAATGACTCGAGTCCCCATCTCTGCTAAACGTCACGTTCATTCGCAGTTTTACCACGCATTGCATCAATAATAATAACAATAACACTAATAATTAAAGCTGCAAGCAGCGATGAATGGGCCCTCGCACCTCTGCGCAACTCGGGGGTGATGGCAGGACACCGGCTGACGCATCCGTTCATGTCCATCAAGGTGAGACAGCACAAGCAGGAGTGAGATGGCATATCCTTCATTCATTCAGGGAATGACTATTACTACCACTTCCTCTTGCAAATAGAGGGGGTTGGAGAAAACACTAACTATATGTCATGTTCCTATACATGAAATATAGACCACAGCATGTAAATGTCAGATTAATCAAAAAATAATTGTCTGTTCAGGGTAGGACTGTCATCAATCCTGTGAAGTTTGGGGAAGATTGGACCATGTATGCTGGAGTTAAAAGCCACTTCCTGTTGCATGGCAACACTTGCAAGTTTAACGCCATGCCACGGTCACACGGTTTGACGAAAACTCAAGCTTGTTATAACTTTTCTTCTTCGAGGTCTTGGGGTGGGACAGACAAATTTTTGAAGTCAATCTGATAAAATCACTAGGACAAGTTCTTTAATTCACGAGCCCTGGAAATGGGAAAAAATGCACAAAAGTGTCACAAGTAAATTCAAAATGGCAGACCTGTTGGGTTTGGAGCATGGCTCCAAGAGGCTTTTTTGTACGTCTTAGAGTGTTACAGAGGCCTACCAAGTTTCATACATGTCAAATCAGCTTCGGGGGCTGCTTAATTGAAATTTTCTAGGGGGCGCTGTTGAGCCATCTCGGCACATCAAAGCACAAAAATCACATCGGACAGCACAAATTGGGAACGTTGCCACGTTTGGTGAGTTTTCAAGCATCCCTTGCCCTTAAAAACAACTTTGTATTTTATGGTGAATAAGGCGGCGCCATGGTGACAGCGTTTGATGAAAAGTCAAGAGCTTTATTTCTGAGCATCATGAACTAATTAAGACATTTTTTTTTTCAGCAAATTTGAGGTGGGTCCGATTAACATGCTAGAAGAGGAACATCATAACAAAGTAACTTTCTGTTGCCAGTAGTTGGCGCTATTACGGTGACTCAAAATTTCTCTGTAGATGTTTTCAGTGCTTGACTGTCATCATATGTGTGAAGTTTTGGAAAGACATGCCCACGTGGAGTCAAGTTACAGCAACGTTTATCATCACGGCGAAACATCAAATTTCGCTGCCATGCCATGGCCACGCCCTTTGACAAAAAACTCACAGTTTCCACAATAAAGCATCATCAAGGTCTTCTGGCTTTTTTGACCAAGTTTGAGGTGGATGTGGTCAACTTTGTAGGAAATATTCATCAAAGTCTTAAACATGACATTTCCTGTTGCCCATAGGGGGCGCTATATTTTTCACTAATTACTGATATGTAGATGTGTTCAGGATGGGACTGGCATCAATCCTGTGAAGTTTGGGCAAGATTGGACCATGTATGCTGGAGTTATAAACTACTTCCTGTTTAGTGGCAAGACCCCTAACTTTGACGCCATCCTCCACTTCGTCTGGTTTTCTAACATAACTTCATACTTCCGACTCTCTCGCACTCTCACTCCCGAGAAATCAATGCAGCCTCCGTCGCTGGCCACTTCCTGCAGTGCTCAGAATCCACTCCAATGCATCCACAACCCTCCATTTCGTCATAGTTTTCTAACACCACTTCATACTTCCGACTCACTCTTGTTTTCACTCCCAAGGGGTAAATCAATGCAGCCTCCGTGGCTGGTAACTTCCTGCAGTACTCTGAATCCACTCCAACACATCTTTGAATCTCTACTTCATCCCAGTTTTTCAAACGCAACTTCATACTTCCGACTCTCTCTCGTTCTCACTCCTTAGAAGTAAATCAACGCAGCCTCCACCGCTGGCCACCACATTCGCTCCCACATTTGCAATAGTTGCAACCATTTCCTCCTCCCAGACCCTCATATATCCATCCCAGACAAGCACTAATGGACAACCTCTTGTCCCACGTTCATCCCCTTCTCTCATTCATTCATCCTTTCTCAATATTTTGTATTTCCCCCTTATTAAAGCCTTACAAATCGTTTGGTCATGGTACAGACCTTGCTAGTAAACCAGTTTACTAATTGGCTTAAGTCTGGGAGAAGAACCATGCCTCACTACTTATACCTTGTTATTCCACCCCACACAATTTGTTTCTGTTTTCTTTCTCATAATCAAAATTTTCATTGCTTTTTAACATAAAAATCACTAACTAGATCATATTTAAGTAGGCCCTTGTTTCCGTTTTCTTGACCAACCTTCACATTCCTTCCTATTCATCCTCTCCTTTGGTCCCCTTTCTCCCTCAGCATTGTCTTTAACCACTCCTCTTGACCCCATCTCAATTCAAGCATCCCTGCCTACCAAGAAAATCCCCCAAATTCTGTCGAGCGTTTCCATATCAGACACAAGTGATTCATGCTGTCCCCAAGTACGATAATATGATTGCCCAGCAGTCCCATTGCATGTTCTCAGCATAGTTGATTTCAACACTTGACATGTTACATGCTGGAACCATACGTGTACCGTGAACTCCTGAGACTAACCTTTCAAACAGACTTGAACAGGGGTTAGTGCGCTGTTCCCTGATGCGATGTTAACTCTTCACACTTATCCAAAGAACCAGACTGAGGTCAAGCATGCACAGATCTGGGCCTGGGTCCCTTATGCAAAAGCCCCCACAGTCTTTTCAATTGGGGAACTTTGAGAGCGACTTTGCAAGCACAGTGTGAAACAATACACTGATCATGAAGAATATAGTGTTAGGGTCAACATATATTTACCTCACACGGCGGCACCAAAAATGTTGGGAACATAAATTCAGGTTTCACACGGAGGCACCAAATATGTTGGGATTTAATTGGCTATCGGAAATAATTAATAATTATTATTAATAACTAATAATTATGTTAAATAATGTGACTTAATTAACATTAAATCACCTTGTGGGGCACCATTCCTGTAAAGGGAAAAATGATAGCCAGTTAAAGATATCAGTCTCATAAAATAGGCTAAACTATTAATTTGGAGTTTGATTAATAATTAAATTAATGACAACAACCAAAACTAACAGTAACGCCTGAAGGATTTCGGAGTTCTTGACGCAGCAGAGGTTGACTATTCATTCACTCTTGTGCAACATTAAACAGACAGCAGGCATGATTCCAAAGAATTATATTTATTCACAAACTAGCAAAGCAAACCAAAACACACAAATTCTAACTAACTATATACAAGCTTGGTGTGTATGTGTGTGTGTGTGTGTGTGTGTGTGTGTGTGTGTGTGTGTGTGTCTGGGGGGGGGAGCTGTTTGGCCTACAAAACAAAATGGCTGACAACAGAGAAGCGGGAACTTTGAGATGCCTGTTTGGGTGTAGCTCTGTTGAAAGCCTCTTTGTTAATGACTCTGTGTCAATGTGACGTGTGTTGCAAACGGTCTGGATTAGTGCAGAGATTGTTTAGTTGGGTGCAAGAATCTGTTTGTGAACAGTATTAGCAAACTAAACACTTAGCTTCGGCAAAGCCAACTAATCAATGACCTAACTGCAAACTATCACAACAATAACTCAGTAAACAGCATCAAATCACATACAACAAGTTAAACAGTCTTGCTTAGCCTGTAAAGCTGTGATAAGCTATGCCCAGTTGTTACGTTACCGATCCTTGAATGAATGGGAGAAAGAGTCACTCGGTGGTTAGACTCATAAGTCAGTCTTTAGATGCTTTGCTTAACTAAAGACTGATGACTTTCTCCCTGATTTTGTGTTTAGATGGGCGGATACAATTTCAGAGTTTAAAAAAACTTCCTACGTTGCAGAACCAATAGTAAATCCACAGGGCGGTCCTTTGGTGGCTCGCTGAACTCTTGTGCTCGTAAACATAGTCCGACTAGAAACACGTGTAGCGGTAAAAAATGGCTCAAGTCGCTAAGTCCTTCATTTCCACAACCTTGTGGACTGAGCACACGTTTGATAAAACGGAGTTAAATCTCTCGGCATCCATTTTCAAGCTCTATGTGTGTTTGTTTCCTTGCAGACGAGAAAAGGGGGAGCACACATTTCCGGGAGGGTGTGTCCTTTTCAAAAATGCAAGAGGCATTGCTTTGTTGCTGGCCGTTTTCGCCGGTGTGTTAAACACACTTTAGAAAGGAGTGTCCCCAGACTATCAGAAGCCAATGATCTCTGATTGTCTGGTGGCAAGACTACTTGGTGGTGTACTGCTTTGTTAGCTGGCAGAAGAAGGCTGGGAAGATGGTTCCAGATGTAGTCTTTGTTGGGTCCTTTGTTCCAAAGGTGAAACTCCGAGGAAGCTGGTTGCTCAGGGTTTAGCAGAGTTAGACGCTGGATGCTAACTCACTTAGTTCCTTGTTGCTGGAAAGCTAGTTGCAAACCTTGTGTTTGCAAGAGAGTCCATGATCACTTGCCCTCTCTTTAGTGGTTTGGGCTATGGAGCAGGGGTCTGGGCCTCTGTGCTGTTCCAGGCCCAGCCGGAGAGAGGTGTGAGCTGTTGAAGCTCCAGGGCAAGAAGAGAGAGAAGGCTTGGAGGGAGCAAAACTTAGCTTAGAGTTTGGTGACATCACAGAGGGGCATGTCACTGTAACAGTACTGTCCAATCAAGTTGTGAGACTTGTGTCTCACTGAGGTGTGAGGTGAGACCTCCTGTGGAGATGGGTGTCACCTAGCTCTCTTTGTCTGAAGACAAAGAGCATGCAGAGGAAAAAGCCTTTAAATCAGTGATGATTTTACCAAATGATAAATCATCTGTGGTCCTGTGAATCCCAACAATAGTGATGTTGCACATCAAATTAAACAGCAGAACCTGGGCTGTTAAACCCTTTTTAGATGCCCCAAACACAGCTCAAACAACAACTAAATAAACAACAACAAATCCAACTCCATTCAGCACCGATATCCCGACCCACTCAGTATATTTCGGGCTCCCAGAAATCTTTTCGCCAAAATATATTTGTAATATTTCTCTTACCTTGTTGTCTTTGCCGTGAAAAGCTCATTCTGCCGTTAAGTCATGCTTCATTCCTGTTTACTGTGATGTTGTCCATCATTCAAATGAATCCGGGCGGAAAAACTTGCCGGCCGGAGGTTCCGGAGAAGCATAACGATGACCACTCACAGCAGTTGACATCGCCCCACAACGCGTTCTGCTGACTCTGATTGGCTTGCAGTGCTGTCAATCTCGTTTTGGTGGGTATTGAGTCATTCTATTGGCTCTAACAAATCAAACGAGGTGTCAGTCACTCAAATCGGCCAAGCTGTCACAGAGATACGGGCCTCCAAAGCTCAGAATAGAAACTCAGTTTCAAACGTAGTAGGTGTATATTGGAGTGGGAAATAGAGGAAAAAAACGAAACAGACAGTTGTGTATCGCCTGAATTTTCTGTACTAAAACTTCTCTAATATTGTTCTGCTTCACTTTATCAGAATCAGCCTTTGCAGAGTTAATGTTCACATATTGTACTATGATTTGATAGAGGTTTAGAGCTGCAGCTGCATCATTCCAAAGGGATGCTCATCCTAAAAATGCTTTTTTTTTAGGCAAACCTCAAAATGTTTCATTTGTGCTGTGTGCCATCTTCATTTACTCTTCACATATAACACATATACTTATATTTAGACATCTTAACAAATCTCACAAGTGTTCCCTTTACCATGACACCAAAAGTATTCAAATAGACCTTGTGGTTGCAGAGATATATTCATTTCATTATGGGTATGCAATTTTTGAGCAGAGGCCTATAAAATAGGCTTAGCTTTGAAAAGGTTTTAACTACTTCATCTCTATCATCACCCAAGCTTGACTAACCATGTAAGATGGAACTAAAACCCTAGCACCAGTCCCAAAATTCTCCCGGAACGCCATCCCCTTTCGTGATGATCATGCTAAGCCAGGAGTCATCCAACCTTACACAAACTCAGCCTCCCCCACCCTTCGTCCACAACCCACGAAACATACCCAGTCTCTATAGCAGCCATCCTTTTGGGGGCACGATTGCATTCACTTAACAACATGCTATTCATAGACACACACCCTGGCCTCAGACCTGCACCAATTCATCTATCTGAGCATCCCATATCCTCAATCGCTGACTCTCACTTTCCCATTATTAATCCTAGAAATTCTGACATTTGGCACCAACCTCCGACCTTCTTTTGACTATTTTACTTGGGTTGTCTCGTTGAATGGAGCCACTTTAACCGTTTATAGGCAGAAAATTCTTGACCACATTAAAATTCCAAGGCGCTACCTTCTTTGGTAAACATGCCACATATGTGCTACAACCCAAACAACATCCAAAACTCCCATGTGCTCTTGAAGCTCTCTTGGGGGCTCTATCGGAAGCTGAGCTCATGAAGGGACAACTCCCCCACTCAGTCTCACTCCTGGGATCCCTCCTGCGTTCCTGCCTTCGACCCAAAACATCCATCATCGTGCTCGCCTGCTACCCAGAAACCCAGACTTCATCCCTCATCCCTCAACCCTCAGTCTTTCATCTCTTCATCCCTCAACCCTCATCCCTTCATTCCTCACTCTTCATCCCTTGATCCTTACCCTGTCATCCCTAACCTTTCATCCATCTGGCCCTTGACCCTCATCCCATCATCCCTCAACCCTTCATCCCTCATCCATTCAACTCTTGACCCTCTTCCCTTCACCCTTTCCTCCGAACCAATAATCCATCATACGCAATTAACCATTCTAAATATTTATCTTATTGGTGTTGTCTTTGTTTGTGAAACTATACTATACTACTTGCTGTGAAGACACAACAAATTTCCCCTTCGAACTGTAACTGTTTCTGACCCAAAACTACCTTTTGCAAGATGACATTTGTTGTTTTGCATGTAGGTAAAAAGTGTGTGTTCTGAGGAAGTCCTACATATGAATAAATTCAGATGAGAAAATACTGACGAATTCTACTAAAATGACGCATTGGTTTAAGCACAGATTTGTGCATACACACTGTTTGTGAATGAGGCTCAGTATCTTCAATGCCCAGCTTCAGGAGAAGCTTTGCAAACAGAGTGGCTGAGAAACAACCACCAGCAATGAAAAAAGTGCTCATGCCCCCTTTGCCAACAATGGCATACATGGCAAGGACAAGTACACAGAAAAAGACTGACAACAACATTTTCGTTGTTAGAGGCCGCTTTTCCTGAAGCCGCATGCTTAAGATGTTTACTTTGACTGAGTGAGAGTGTGCACAGGAAGAGGGGCTGCGCAGAAAGTGCACAAGCAGGGATTGCCAGCTGCTTTGGAGACTCCACAGCTCTGATTAGTGGCTTTGTTCAGGCACAGTGAATTTTTGCAAATGCCGTTAGAAGCACAAGGAGGAGCCAGAGAATCCGTTTATCATTCGTTCATTTGTTTATCAAAATAAAACCAAATATGGAAAAAACAAAATAATGACTTGTTTTTTCAATATTTGTTTCCAGAACCAAAATGAAAAAAAAAAAAGAAAAAGACTTGTTTGCCGATTTCCGATTTTCTGTTTAAATGGAAAAAACTGATAACGTGCCGGGATTTGGGCCTTTCATACACTTTCAATATTCTCAACTCTCGCACGTTGCGTGACCCGGAAGACAAGTTTTTTGTTTAAGTTTTTTTTTTTTTTAATTATTATTATTATTATTATTATTATTAGTATTGAAGAAATACACAAAGATATCACACAAAATATTGGGACAAAAACGTTACGTCAGTGAATAAAGGCAATAAATAAATAAATAAATAAAGGAGGCTCGAGGTACTTGTATAAAGAGATCTGCAGAGGAACTTTTGAACTTTGCAAAGGAGCGCTCCATTCTCAACTGCTTGTGGCCTAGTTATGGCTTTATCCCTATCCTATTCAAGAGAGTGGTCTATCAGTTTGCATTATTTATTGATTTCACGTTCAGATTTTGTAATATTGTCCTCAAACCCCTCAAACCCTGTCCTCACACTCAAATAGCCTCTGCTTGCGCTTAGATCTAGTCTGTTTCTGCTCAAACTGTGTGCTCGCACTCAGATACCATGTTGCTCTTTACTCTCTTGAATAAAGATAGGGATAAAGCCATACCTAGGCCACAAGCAGTTGAGAATGGAGCGCTCCTCTGCGAAGTTCAAAAGTTCCTCCACAGATCTCCTTATACAAGTGCCTTGAGCCTCCTTTATTTATTTATTTATTTACTGCCTTTATTTACTGATGTAGCGTTTTTGTCCCGATATTTTGTGTGATATCTTTGTATATTTCTTCAATACTAATAATAATAATAATAATAATAATAATTAAAAAAAAAAAAAACTTAAACAAAAAACTTGTCTTCCGGGTCACGCAACGTGCGAGAGTTGAGAATATTGAAAGTGTATGAAAGGCCCAAATCCCGGCACGTTATCAGTTTTTTCCATTTAAACAGAAAATCGGAAATCGGCAAACAAGTCTTTTTCTTTTTTTTTTTTCATTTTGGTTCTGGAAACAAATATTGAAAAAACAAGTCATTATTTTGTTTTTTCATATTTAGTTTTATTTTGAAAATCGAATGAACAAATGATACACGGATTCCAGAGGAACATGAATTTTTTATAGATTATCTGTCTCATGTTCCTCTGTCAGGATACAGTGACAGCTTCAGCAAATATGACAAAAAGTAATTTTATAAAAGTTACCATCTAAACCTTTAAGTGTCGTTGAAGTATGAGGTAACATATATGGAAACAAGCAATGTTCAATTACCTGAAAATTTTCCTTGAGGACATTACCTGGATAAACGTGTTTTGCAACTGAGTCACATGAATATGCCACTGCCTGTGAAATTAACATGTCTAAATGGTGTTACCCAGATATATTCACAGTGAAGCATGAGGTGATTTACTGGGCCAAATATGGGAGATCCTGCAGTTTAACAGTGTGTGGGCAGATCATCCAATGCTGTCACCTTGTGGCAGAAAGAAAAAACTGCACTAAATGTGTATGTGGGAACATAAAAAAGTCATCACTGCTGTGCCTGTCTGAGGCAGTGTGTGTGTGAGTGTGTGAGTGTGTGAGTGTGTGCGTGTGTGTGTGAGACAGAAAGAGAGGAGATCTGTAATGACAATGCCTTCTGGAAGAGCGCCAGCTATGCTGATTTAACCTTTCTCACAGGATCACACTGGGTGACATAAGCTTTTTTTAAGACCTTTGTACTGGTTAAATGAGCTGTGATATGGATATTCAGCCTTATATTAGTTCATCATCAACATGCATTTGTAATTGTTTTGTCATTCATGTCTGTGTACGTTGAGCTGGGTTGCAGCAGCAGCAGCAGCAGCTCAAACCTTCTTACAGCAGCATATTTCAGTGGGGGTTTGTATGTGTGTCACAGAGCCACCCTGTCCTCTCTTTCACCCCGAAAAAAAAAAAAACACAACCCAGAAATACTCTCTCTTCATCCTGCTCTTCCACTCTCTGTGCAACCCCCCACCCCTGCCCCCCCATCTCCCTCCACCTCCACACAGCTTTGATCCGCCCCTGCAGCCATGCTGGAAAGATGACAGAGTGGGGAAAGAGAGAGTGAAGAGGGAGGGAGAGAAAGAGATGACAGCTCCTCAACAAGTGTGGAGAGACAGACAGAGAGAGGAGAGGGAGGCAAAGAGAAGAGTGCTATTCTGATGATGAGTTTCTCACCATGGGAGGAGGAGGAGACATATGCCGCATCAAGAGGCGCTGGAGCTGGGTTAAGTATACACACACATGCATGCACGCACGCACGCACGCACTCACACACACACACACACACACACACACAGAGTTGGACCACAAATAGAAATCCACTCAAACTCTTAAAGAATGACAAAGCAAGTCATTGCCAAAAATGAAGAGCCCAATCCCCACACCAAATCTATCTTTTACAACTATTGTGCGTATCAAAGCCTGATCGTCTACCTCTGTGCCACAGAGCTCCATTGTTGTCCAGCAACTATTAACCCTTTAATGTCCACACTAAGAAAAAAGCAAAGGATTTTTTTTCTATTCATTCATTTTTCTCCCGTTGGTGCAATAATAACAAAAATCAGTGTCATCAGTGTTTTTTTTTAATTTAGGCCGGTACCAAACAGTTGAGAAGTGACGTCATGGTAATAAAACAAAAAGAAACAAACAAAATTACAAGCTATATACAAACTATAATATATAGTGCTAGTAATATGTCATTAACATATATTACTTTGTTACCACGGGATAACAGTAAAACCTCAGTTAAAAGCCTAGACCCAACGCCCAGTTCCTTTTACCTAGCCTGGTGTGGCCACACATTTTGACAAATAAATGCCTGTCTCAGTTAGACTCCCGGTCTGGTTGACAAGCAGTTGAGTTTTACATGAATTCTTTGAATGTATAAAACTGGGTAGTTAGTTACCCACTTGAGCTAACATTCATTAGCTGTTAAGATCGTACATACAAATACAAATGTACTGTTAGCTTGATTGATTTCATTTTACTGTAACCATGAGCACCAGAGAAGACTAATTCATTCATATTTACCAGCATGACGAAAAAACAAGTAGTGACTACTCCAGCCTGTGGCCCTTTGCTGCATGTCATTCCCCCTCTCTCGGTCTCCCCCCTTCACACTTATCTGTCCTATCAATTAAAGGCAAAAACACCTATAAAAAATCTTCAAAAAAAAAAAAGAAGAATATGTGTCCAGTCCTTGGTTACTCAGTAGGTTATTTATATTCCTGTACTCTGTAAACGTCCACCAATCAAAATAATCAAAAGAGTTTTTCACAAAAATTAATTAAAGTTGTGAATATTGTTTTAACAGGATAAAGTGGCGTTGTGTTGGTATGCATAATCCTGCCATAATCCTCAGGGACTCGGGTCCTCATAGTGGTTTAAATAATCAATTTAATTGTATTTCCCATCTTTGCTGAGCAACAGTGTTGTGTGAAAAGAATTAACAGCCTGTCCCATATAGATGCCTTTCACAAATATCGGCTTGTTGAGTTCAGTGATTTACTGTAAGCAAATAATAGCCTGGGCTACTAACTGAAGTTTTACAGTGGTAGTATTACCAGTACTAGTACTATTTCCATGTGTTTATTCTGTTTATTTACCATTACAGTAATCTGAAAACATCTCAGAGATGGTGAAAAATATTACTGATTCAATTTTACAACATTAACCTTATTGTATTAGCAACAGTAAATATTCATATTTTTCTTATTTTACAAAAGAATGTAAATTTATTATCTTAGCATCACTACATTTGCCATGTGCTTCATTACCACTAAAAACAATCTCAAACAAATTCAATGTTTCCTCCTAACATTAGCAATGAACTACGGTGATCAGCTGTTTTAGCAAATTACTACACAATAAGGCTATATTTTAAAAAATTTGTATGGAGATAGATTTGTCTCAATATTATTTCCGTGAACAGATCGACAATCTGTGTGTAAATGTGTATCTGTAAATATAAAAACACCTTACACAAATACCAAAAAAGGTAAATTCACGAAAACATTTTTCAGAAGTAAAACAGATCTGCAAATACACACAAAAGAAATGTCTGTTAATACATTAAATTAATTTACAAATAAATGAAGAGTATTTTTGAATAGCTTTCTAAAATGTAGAGTTTTTCTCTGTTCTCACAATTAATATTGAGACAAATCTATCTTGGACATTGAGAAAATGAGTAATCATGAATGAAAATAAATAAAATAAAAGTAGAAAGAATAGTGAAAAATAACAACAAACCAAAAAAACATTGGAAAAAATATGTGTATAAGACTATTATGTTAAATTGTGTGTGTGTGTGTGTGTGTGTGTGTGTAGATATACCATGTGTGTAAAGCAAGTTACTGTCAGCTGCACAGTTTACTTACAGTTAATAGCTCATGTTAACACACACTGAGCAAATTCACTGATCATAGCAGTCTCACAGAAATGAATTATTTCAACACACATGTTGTTGATGTATTGACTGTACAAGAAATATAGAATAACACCAGCTTTATCATTAAACTACCAAGTTCTGTGTGCCACAGATCATTTGCCAGTGTTCCCTGCCAGGGCCGGAGTGGGACTCATTTTCAGCCCTGGAGTTTCATGCCTCAGACCAGCATTATAACCTTACGGGCTCTAGTTTCCTGGCGCAGCACAGGTGGTGCAGGGTGGCGAACCCCACGCAGAACTAGTTTCGAGCAGCGCAACCCGAGGCGCACTCAGTTTGGTAGTTTGGCAGACCGAGGTGCACTGAGATGGGTGTGGCGGCACAGCAGGGGGAGGTGTCGACAGATCCAGCTTGGCGCAGTGACAGTTTCGTGCCAAAAGGCTTCGCCGAAGGTGCGCTAAAAGCTCGCCAGCTGAAACCAGGTCTACTGTCAGTGCAGGGGGAGGGCAGCCGGTGTAAGCCGAAGTTTGGCTGACCGGCGGACAGTGCGCACATGTCACCAGAACCTCACAGGCAGGTCTCCAGAATATCAGGCACATTAACGATGCAATAAATAGACACAAAACCACTATTCAATGCAACTATCTGCAATCAGCACATAAATGTATCTCTATATCGACTGTCCCGTCACATCTGATGTCAGATCAAAGGGGATTGGCACCGTTTGGCACGTTTGGCACGTTTGGCATGTATAATGGAAACCCAACCTGATTTGATTAACACAGCTGCAAACTAATGAGTTCACATCCCTCTCAGCCAACCACAAACAGCCACAGCATCAGATAGGGAGTATATATTCAGCATCTGCCATCTTAGAAAAGTCAAAAGAAAAGAAACAGAGTGAGACTGCGAGAGAGAAAGAGAGAGCGCGCGCGCACGAGAGAAACCCAACATTGATTTACAATTGTGGTGACCTCCTCCCAGGCTACCTTTGCATCATCAGCCCGTGGAGGTCTGCTCGCAGTTCCGTATATTCAGACACTGCGAGCTTGGACCTCCCGGTCCAAAACATCAGTTTCCTCCTGGGAGAAGTTTGGCCATCTGACGCTGCTGCTCTCTTCTGCCATGGCGAATTGAGTAAACTCTCATTACACCTTCGCGCGGCGCATTTAAGGTCGAGGAGAGGGGCTCATTTGATTGGTGTGATGTGTGTAAAACCCACTCCACGCCTTCTCTCCTCCCTCTTTCCGACTTGCGCCGGTAGGAGGGACAGAGGTGGGAAAGAGGAGTAGCTTCGCCAGGGCGCACGGTGTGCCAAACTTACAAAATCCGCCTGGCCACACCCAGTTGGCGAAGCGCAGGTGCGCTGCGCCCCCGCTGCGCCCAGTCTGCGAAACTAGAGCCCTACATGTTAAGTCCAGTGGCACCAGTGAGATCATTCCCAATAATCCTCCCTCCCTGAGGTGTAGCCGTTGGTATACAGGGAGAAGAGCAGTGGGGAGAGGACACACCCCTAGGGGGCGCCAGTGCTGATGGACCCGGAGCTGGTAAACCACTGACTGGTGGAGGCAGGCACTGTGAGCTGCATAAGCTTCTGGTGGAGAATTTCAGGGATGATGGTGTTGAACGCCAAGCTAAAGTCCACAAACAGGATCCTTGCTTTAGTCCCTGGGGAGTCGAGGTGGTGTAGGATGTAGTGCAGACCCATGTTGACTGCATCATCCGCCAACCTGTTTGCCCGGTAGGGAAACTGCAGGGAGTCGAGCCTATGATGTCCTTCAGGTCCTTCAGATCCATATTTATTCCATACCCATATTTATTTTATACCCATATTTTTTTATTCTATTTATTGTAATCTTACTATGGCACTATATGTTCTTTCTTATATGTTGCACAAATTGTTTTTAAATGTTTTTTTTTTCTTCTTTTTGCTCAGGGTATGCGAAATGTCATTTTGTTTTTGTGCTGCGCATAAAAATGACAAATAAAGAAGTTCAGTTCAGTTTTAACATGTGCGATTGGTTGTCACAGACATGCTCTTTTGTGAGCCTGCAAGGTGTGGACACCCAGTGGAAATGAAATTAATTGCTGACTGTGAAAGTGTTGTCATTGTTAGTGTGATCACTCTGCTGATCTGACGTTGAGACAGACACAAGAAACAAGTCATCACTGCTGCACTGTTGCATTTTTCCAGTTTTTCAAATATCTTAATATTGTGATAATTTTATGTCTGGCATTAGAGCATTATTTTGTGTGCTGGGAAAAGTTTGCATATCTCTAATGTGATTGACCACAAATATTATCCCTGCACAGTCTCATCTGTAGCATTTCATTTAGTGTTTAGAGACCATATCTCTGACCTCTTTGTGTTTCCACCATTTTCTCCTCTGCTTAGGAAACTCTTAAGCCTCTTAAAAGTCCTCCTCCCTGCTCCTAACAGTTTTTCACTTTAGGAGCTCTCTTAAGGTCTAAGATGCTCTGTGAATAACTTTTATCTTAACAAGGACCTAGTCTTAACTTTAAGGGGAAATTCTAAGAAAACGTCACAATTCTGAGAATTTTCTTAGAATTTTGTCACTAGAAGCAACTCTTAGCACCAGGAAACTTTTTGGATACGGCGCCTGGTCTTCTGTCTCTGGAAGAGCTGACACACATCCTCTTAAGACTAGTTCACGTTACACGATTTTCACCCCAATTTTGCATCACAGTTGTAATCTTCTGAGTGTTCATACCTGGCGACGTGTTTCTGTCATCGGGAGCAGTGTTGGGTAAGGGTTACTTTAAAAGTAATCAAAGTACGTTACTGTGTTACTTTTTTAAAAAATAACCAGTTACTTTACTGCGTTACTCCCTGAGTAAAGTAACTCAGTTACTTTAAAATTACTTCCAACGTTACTCCCTGAGAAAAGTAACTCAAGCACTTTTAAAGTACTTTTGAGTATTCTACATTTCCTATTGTCCTAAATTTAATAATAATAAAATGCATAAAGATTTAAAAACAAATCATTTAAAAGCATTAGAGATTAAAATAACATATAATAGAAGAATTAAAAGAGTAAAAGAAATCAGTTAAAAGCCAAACTAAAAAGGTGAGTCTTGAGCCTCCTTTTAAAAACATCAACAGTCTCTGTAGTCCTGATGCTCTCCGGCAGGCTGTTCCATAAGTGAGGGCCAAAATGGCTGAATGCAGCCTCCCCGTGGGTTTTTGTTCCAACTTTTGGAATGATTAAAAGGCCAGTGCCGGAGGACCTCAGGATCTGCGAGGGTTGATATGATAAAAGCAGGTCAGATAAATAAGAAGGCCCAAGACCGTTAAGACATTTAAAAACTAATAAAAGAACCTTAAAATCGATCCTGAAACACACGGGGAGCCAATGCAGTGATCTTAAAACCGGTGTAATGTGCGCCCGCCCTCTGGTCCTCGTCAGCACTCGTGCAGCTGAGTTTTGGAGTAATTGCAGGTTAGAGATGGTCTTTTTGGGAAGACCAGACAGCAGGGCATTACAGTAATCTTAGTCTGAGTGGGCGGAAGTTCGCTGCATAGATCAGCCTCTCATTGGGTGGAATGAGCCACCCGCTGAAGTCCCGCCCTACCACCTCCGGTTGTGTAGCAGTTTTCAACTGTTTTCAACACGTCCTTTACTAACTTTTGCGGTGTTTGATCTTGCGGGGATGTAGCCATTTTTCTGCCATGGTTCGCGTCCTGTGGGCATGTTACACCAAAACCTGTTTCCCCTCGGCAATATTTTTGCAAGCGCACCATTGCTGTGGCACTGCCCAGAATTTTTTTCTCCAATCTTAAAGTGAGAGTCGGCCCAGCCATACCTTTCTTTTCTTGAAAAAGGTCTGGTGAGCGAGACTACAATGATCTAAACGACAAGAGATAAAAGCATGCATCAGCAGCTCCGTGTTAGCCCGAGAGAGAAACGGGCGGACTCTGGCTATATTCTTAAGATGATAAAAACCTTGCCATTTTGAAGGCAGTGGGGAAGACACCCATCTGAAGAGAGTAATTTACTATGTTTAAAATCTGTTCCTCAAAGAATCCATAAAATGTTTTTAAAAGTGATGTGGGAATCAGATCTAAAAGGCAGGTTGTCGGGTTTATCTGGGAGAAAACTCGACCAAGTGTCCTTGCATCAACCAGGGCAAAACTCTCCAGTGTTTCCTCAGGTAAAAGCAACTGTTCATGTGTGTTAAGAATTACATTTTGTTGAGATAAAAAACTGGACCTGATATCATCAGTTTTACTTCTGAGGTGGTCTGCAAAGTCATCGCAGAGGACGTCTGTTGATGTCTTGGATGGTTTATTAAAACTGGTGTTGGTTAAAAGATTGAAGGTGGAGAAAAGGAATTTCGGGTTGTTTTATTATCTGTGATGAGTTTTGAAAAGTGGGATATTCTTGCTTGTTTGACTGTTTTATTGTAGGATTTGAGTTGATCATGTAATATTTCATAATGAATTGTCAGTTTAGTTTTTCTCCACCTCCTCTCAGCACTCCTGCATTTTCTTTTCAACTTTTTGATGTTATCATTTCTCCAGGGGGGTGTAGGTTTTGTTTTTATGGTTTTGGTTAAAAGTGGAGCCACTGAGTCAAGTGTTAACTTCAATTTACTGTTAAAATTTTCCACAATAAAATCACAGGGTGTAGGTAAAATTTCAGCAGGAGTGCTCTGTAAAATCTTGATAAAATTTGCAGCCACTTCAGAGGTTAGGTAGCGTTTCCTCACCGTTCTCACGAGGGCCTCCTGATGGCTAAAACTGGTGATGTTAAGATACACACAGTAGTAGTCAGGTCACAGCCAGGTCAACAACAGAGGACATACCAGTGGACAGACCATAGGTCCAGGGTGTGTCCTCTGTTGTGAGTAGGCTGTGTGACGTGTTGTTTAAAATCCATGCAGGTTAAAAGGTTTAAAAATTCTCTGGATATTGGATCAGAGGTATTATTTATCCGCTGTGAGGGTCCTAAGAACAGAGGGATGTCGTATGCTGTAAAGCCCTGTGAGGCAAATTGTGATTTGTGATATTGGGCTTTATAAATAAAATTGATTGATTGATTGATTTATTGATTGATATTATCCATATGTAAATTAAAATCACCAGTTATTAAAATTCTATTGTAAGTGGTGTGTATGATTGATAATAGTTCAGAGAAATCACTGATAAAAGAGGTAGAATGATGGGGTGGTCTGTAAACTATGGGGTCAGTGTCACGACCCGTCCTCCGTGATGCGGTGTGTGTGTGTGTGTGTGTGTGTGTGTGCTTTTGTTTTTGTTTTTTCAGTCATTTGAGTGAGTGGGTGTATGGCTGGTGTGTTTTTGTTCTTGTCTCTCTACCTGTTCTCTCCCTCCCCTCTCTTCTCTCAATCAACACACCGGCCGCCCAGCAGTAATCGACACACCGGTCTGCTATCAAGCCATCATCCTCACCTTCAAGTATCCCGCAGCAACAATCAGTCTCCGCTGGATCGTTGCTGTTTACGGTAGTACGTCTAGCTCCTAGTTTGCTGTTTTGTGCCCAGCTTAGCCTCTGCCTGCCTTTGTTTTTGCCCGCTGGAACTAATAATTGTTTCTGTCCAGGATCTCCTGCTGCCAGCCACGCCACACCGGACCCCCTCTGCCCCGTACTCCGCCGTCATCGCCTGCCAGCTGATACCCCCCTTTGACTCAATAAACATTGTAAACTTACCTGACCTTGTCCGCCTTCTGCATTTCGGTCCAGCCCGATCGAGACGTGACAGTCAGATTAGTCTCATAATGAATGAACTCACGCAGGGTTTTTCATGAATGCACATGCTCTGGTTCGCAGTTGTATTTCGGACTCACTAATGCACACGATCTGTTTCGCAATGCACACGCTCTGGTTCACAAATATAATGTTTATGCAAACTTGTAATATAAATTCAGAAATGCACATGCTCTGCTTCACAAATATTATTTTGAGGCACACTTGGAATATAAATTCACAAAAAAATAAAAAAACACAAACTGCTTCTCATTTGTGAACCTCTCTACATTTGTGAGAAATCTGTGTGGTGAATTTTGAGACTACCTTGCCGTTGCAGGTCAACGAACGTCACCATTGGCTGATAAATCTGTCAATCAAATTTATGATTCTGATTGACAGATTCATCAGTTAATCAGGTGTGTTCACTTTCAGCCAATCGTATGGCTCCTTACATTTTCTCCACACTTTTAAACCAATCGCAGAGCTACTGAGCTACTGAGCTACTGCAGTGTTCAATCAAGACGCGCTGGACTGAAACGGTGGAAGAGACATGGATCAATCTCAACCTGTAAGTAACACATTTATCTTATTATCCCCTCGTTGTAAATCGTGTGATGTTATTGAATTATAATGAGTTGAAGCATTCTGCTTAGCCAAGTAACATGTTTGAATGAACATTAACTATGAATACACCCTATGTAAGGAGCCATACGATTTTATTTGTGAACCAGAGCATGTGCATTTGTGAAACAGATCGTGTGTATTAGTGAGTCCGAAATACAACTGCGAACCAAAACATGTGTATTCATGAGAAACCCTGCGTGAGTTCATTCATTATGAGACTGATCTGACCCCATAGTAAACTGTGATACAAAGAATAGGAGGACTGCAAAAAACAAAGGCATGATGCTCAAATGATATGTAGCTGTTAAAAGAAACTTCATTTGAGTGCAGCGTATTTTTGGTTATAGAGGCAGTTCTGCCTCCTTTTTTAGTAGAGAATAAAAAGTTAAAATTTGATGTGCCATGTCTCTGTTAAAAGAATACAGTCAACATTATTATCTAAAATCAGGTCATTTATGATAAAAGTTTTATTTTAAAAAGAGCGGACATTCAGCACGGCCAAGTTAATGTTCATGCCGAACGTGCGCTCATCATCACCTGTGCGATGTAAGGAAGTGGATGTGAGTGTGACTGGGATTAAATTATTGGGAATTGTTCAATTGGTCCATGGTGAAGGTGACAGAGCAGAGAGGGGAGAAATGGACACACACAGTGCAGGATGTTATTGTCACGAGGTTTGCTGTGTGGATGGGTGCTCTGCACCTTATGATGGTCTCTATTGGGAATGTTTCTGGTGAGAGTGTTAGTGACCAATGAGGCCAGTAGGGGGAACTGGCAGGGAGAACAGTACTCGGTGCCACTACTGGCGCAGGTAGAGGTAGAGTTTCCGTGGAGGGGGCGTGTGATGTAAACAGTCAGTCATGAGGAGCAGATTGAACAGAGTGCTGAATGTTTGCGGACAGCGTGTGGCTACCCAGCCTGTTGGGGTGAAGTCCGAGTCCTGAGTGTTTCTAAGTGTTCAAGACGGGAGAAGGGGAAGGGGTATTTCAAAATCCCAACAGAATAATTTTAAATACCGTTAAAAACACAGATGCTCATCTTTCTGTTAACCTCATACTGGAGAGGCTGTTTTTGCATGTAGTGCACATCACGTGCCTCCAGAGGCCAGTGTGGTGCAAGAGGCAGCTGAGCTGACCAATAATGGAAAGCTGCCGTACCAGAGGCTGCAGTTTCAGGACCGCAGTCCTAGGACCATTCAACTTTCGTCATAGCGCCACCTACCAAGCGGAGGCTGCAATAACGGAGTTTGCAGTTTCAGGACCACATTTTTAAGACCGTTTAATTTAACGAGCAGAGGCTGCAACCCAAATACTACTTTTTTATTAAATAGTTATAATCAGTGTTGAGTAGTAACTTGTTATTTAGTAATGCATTATTGTAATTTGATTATCAAAAACAGGAGAAATTAATTAGTAATAGTAATTAGATTATAGTTACAAGTCCAGGTTACTTTGTCATTGCCGGTAACGCAGTGTTGGCCCGCCCCGCCTGACCTCCGCGGTCCTCTCTGCTCCTCTCACCCACACTTAAACACCCGTCCTGGGCTACACAGTGTCGGGACGCTCCGCTGTCCTGTTAGAGTTTGTTCTGTGTTGTTTATTATTATTTATTTTTTGAGGGAATGGAGTAACTAGTAATGTAACTGATTACTTGTGAAATAAAGTAATAAAGGAGTAAAAAGCAATTTAATTACTCTTAACTAGTAACTTGCCCAACACTGGTTATAATTTAGTATAGTGGTATAATAATAATTAAGTACACCCAGAAATAATAACAATTGCATGTACAATTCAGATCTCCATCAAAAGTGCCCTAAAAGATTAACAGACCTCTGTTATTGTATGATTGATAAATAAAGCTGAGTTGACTGACTCCTCACCAGATATTAAAGATTACAAAAACATAAAACACAATGATTACTGTGGGGACAGATTAAAAATATTAAACTGAACATGTATAAATACATAAAATGTACAAAAAGCAATCAATAAGAAATAAGTCAGAGAGACAAGTATTTTTTTCTTCCCATTTTTAATGGAAATTCCATTCCTCGATCTTCCTTCTCTTTACAAGCCTCTGTACGAAGTCTTCCACTTCACTAAATTGGTAACAGAGAACACAATGATTGCCAAGTTGATATTTTACTTCAAATCGCATTTGAAAATGTAATCATCCACCCTTACCTTTGATCATAAACTGGATCAGAGAGATATTCCTGCTCAGCCTCCTGTGAGGACAGCCCCTTTAGCCCAGTCAGTCCATATATGAGTGCCTCCCGCCAGAATATACACACACACGTTATACTTAACTCCTCAAAAAAAGTTTGGAAATGTTATTTCAGTCAATTATTTCTCCCATTTAATTATACCAATTGGTGCTGAATTTTATATTGTTGGAAAGCCTGATTAGTCACCTTTACAACAAGGCACAACTTGTAAGGATCATGCATTAGTGGAATGAGCGACACAGCTAAACATGTGGGTAACGCACCAAAACAATGTGCCAGCATCCCTTGCAACATTCTCCTGTTGGTATTCACTCTTGTTCTGAGCTTCAAATGCTGCTAGATGTGTGTCAGCCACAGATGTATGACTGGCACCTGATTGGTGTCCAAACCTCAACCCAATTGATCACAACCACGCTGGTTGACCTTCAACAACTCCTGGTTGAGGAATGGGATGCCATCCCACAGCAAAATGTGACCAGCATGAGGAGGAGGTGCCAAGCTATATTTGATAATACTAATAAGGTATTCTGCGGTATCTAAAAATAGCAACAGTGTTAGTTTCATTACCATGATTAAAAAAATGTGCCGCACATATAGCCCTATAGGAGCCTGATATAGTATTAAATATAAATTATTTAAATAATGAGTGCTTGTCCAGCACCTATGTATGTGTGGTTGAGTGTTCAATTTAATACTATTACAGTTTAAAACCAATAGTAGGCTATAATGTTTCTCTTATAACTGCCCTTAACTGTTAGCGGGAGATGACATTTGATAAAGTTTTTGGATGTGACGTTGTCACGTGACAGGTTGGACGTGAGAAAGAGAAGAAAAGATGGCAGTGAGTTGGTTGCAAAAAAACACAACTTCTGCAAGCAGCAGCAGGTCCAGTGGCCATCAGAGTGGAGGAGGGAGAAGCGCCAACCCGAACCACCCAAAAACAGACAACTCTGGGCAGTCTCCTTCAAAGAAAAGCCGATGCGGTAGCAGGTCCGCTTGGCACCATACAGGAGCAAGCAGGAGCAGAGATAACTGCCTATTGTCGCGAGCCTGTTATGCAGGGAGACAAAGACCTCCTTCTCTGGTGGAAATGTGATGGAGCCAGGCTTTTTCTTCTGATGTCCAGGGCTGGCCGAAAGTACCTGTGCGTTTGTGCCACAAGCTCTCCATCAGAGCAGTGTTCAGCACCGCCGCCGAAGTTGTGAATCCACTACGTGCCCTGCTCCAGCTGGAAAAAGTAAACATGCTGGTTTTTCTGGAGAAAAACCTTGAACAGTTTTGAAGCATATCATGCTGCTATAGTTATAATTATAGTTTGTTTTTATGTCATTTTCAATGAGCAGTAGTCTGTTCTGACGGACAAAACAGTTCGGACTTGGAGAGGATGAACTTTACAAACTAAAGGTAGGCTCTAAAAATAAATCAACGAACAGTAGGTTATTTCCCGTTGCTTCTCAGGATAGGATTATATATGCCCATTTTCAGTCGGGAACTGCCCATTGGTTCGACAGCCCATTGGTTCGACATCCCATTGTTCCGACCATATTAAACTCATTGTTCCGAAAAAAAAATAAACCATCGGACAGTACTCGTTGACTGAGGATACGCTGTATAGCACACATTATCATTACCGCCGTTATTTGTTACTTTTTTGGAAGTGGACTGTAGCCCACAGACAATTTGTTATTTCATTCTGTTTGGTTGACTGCTATTTATTAATAAAAGTTGTTAATGTTGTGCATGTTTTGTTGTTATTTTTCAGTATTCTTAAGCCTATGTAATGTTTGCTATTCTGTTTCTGAACGGTATAGGCACAAGCCGACTCCCTCTGAGCCCTTCAAAGTGATTTTTAATTAGTCACGGTAATACTGTATACCCCAGGAAAATGTGGGGAAGGTTTAACGGTAGTAGTAAACGGTAGTTCTAAACATATTCAGGGTGTTTTTTACTCACATTTTGTCTCTCCCACGATGTTATTACTCTCTTCTTCAGCATCTATTACAATTAGGCCTACATGTACAGTACAGGCCAAAAGTTTGGACACACCTTCTCATTCAATGCGTTTTCTTTATTTTCATGACTATTTACATTGTAGATTCTCACTGAAGGCATCAAAACTATGAATGAACACATGTGGAGTTATGTACTTAACAAAAAAAGGTGAAATAACTGAAAACATGTTTTATATTCTAGTTTCTTCAAAATAGCCACCCTTTGCTCTGATTACTGCTTTGCACACTCTTGGCATTCTCTCCATGAGCTTCAAGAGGTAGTCACCTGAAATGGTTTTCCAACAGTCTTGAAGGAGTTCCCAGAGGTGTTTAGCACTTGTTGGCCCCTTTGCCTTCACTCTGCGGTCCAGCTCACCCCAAACCATCTCGATTGGGTTCAGGTCCGGTGACTGTGGAGGCCAGGTCATCTGCCGCAGCACTCCATCACTCTCCTTCTTGGTCAAATAGCCCTTACACAGCCTGGAGGTGTGTTTGGGGTCATTGTCCTGTTGAAAAATAAATGATCGTCCAACTAAACGCAAACCAGATGGGATGGCATGTCGCTGCAGGATGCTGTGGTAGCCATGCTGGTTCAGTGTGCCTTCAATTTTGAATAAATCCCCAACAGTGTCACCAGCAAAACACCCCCACACCATCACACCTCCTCCTCCATGCTTCACAGTGGGAACCAGGCATGTGGAATCCATCCGTTCACCTTTTCTGCGTCTCACAAAGACACGGCGGTTGGAACCAAAGATCTCAAATTTGGACTCATCAGACCAAAGCACAGATTTCCACTGGTCTAATGTCCATTCCTTGTGTTTCTTGGCCCAAACAAATCTCTTCTGCTTGTTGCCTCTCCTTAGCAGTGGTTTCCTAGCAGCTATTTGACCATGAAAGCCTGATTGGCGCAGTCTCCTCTTAACAGTTGTTCTAGAGATGGGTCTGCTGCTAGAACTCTGTGTGGCATTCATCTGGTCTCTGATCTGAGCTGCTGTTAACTTGCGATTTCTGAGGCTGGTGACTCAGATGAACTTATCCTCAGAAGCAGAGGTGACTCTTGATCTTCCTTTCCTGGGTCGGTCCTCATGTGTGCCAGTTTCGTTGTAGCGCTTGATGGTTTTTGCGACTCCACTTGGGGACACATTTAAAGTTTTTGCAATTTTCCGGACTGACTGACCTTCATTTCTTAAAGTAATGATGGCCACTCGTTTTTCTTTAGTTAGCTGATTGGTTCTTGCCATAATATGAATTTTAACAGTTGTCCAATAGGGCTGTCGGCTGTGTATTAACCTGACTTCTGCACAACACAACTGATGGTCCCAACCCCATTGATAAAGCAAGAAATTCCACTAATTAACCCTGATAAGGCACACCTGTGAAGTGGAAACCATTTCAGGTGACTACCTCTTGAAGCTCATCAAGAGAATGCCAAGAGTGTGCAAAGCAGTAATCAGAGCAAAGGGTGGCTATTTTGAAGAAACTAGAATATAAAACATGTTTTCAGTTATTTCACCTTTTTTTGTTAAGTACATAACTCCACATGTGTTCATTCATAGTTTTGATGCCTTCAGTGAGAATCTACAATGTAAATAGTCATGAAAATAAAGAAAACGCATTGAATGAGAAGGTGTGTCCAAACTTTTGGCCTGTACTGTACATGCCCACTGAGCAAGCCAACGTTGTGACAACGTCTTTTGAACGTCATGGTCCAACATAGAAATGACGTTTCCGTCAGGTGCAGAATGAAAGTTTTTACGTCTTCTTTGGATGTCTTCTGGACGTCTAGTTTTGACGGCTACAGGACGTCTGTACAAGGTTAAAATATGGTCCAAAAATGGTTGGTATGGATGTCCTCTCGACGTCTTATATGGACCAAATTTGAACGTAATTTTTATGTACAAAAATATTTAAAATATTGGCCAAATTATGGTCCATTTACAACCTTGTTTTCCAATGAAAATATTCAGTACAGCATTCAAAATACACTCCAATTGTTGTCTTCCATTGTGAGAACATACAAATACCATTATCTTGGGTGTATTGTAATGTGTATATGTAATGCGTTGTGTATGTCCCCCTTGTCCCTATTTTCCCATGAAAAAGTCGAACGTATTTCATTCAAAATACACTTTATTGTTGTCTCTCACAAATTCAAATCTCTCACAAATCACAAATTCAACTTATTTTGTCTATGTTTAATGTTGTGTATGTTTAATGTTATCTTGTGTATGTTTAATATGTTTTTCTGGATGGAACATGCTTAAGGTGTTCCCCAGCATGTTTGCGGACAGCATCCTCAGTCCCCTCTTTAAATGTTTTCAGTACAGCCCCTGAAAAAGTTGGAAGACAAAATATGTTATCTTACTGTATGATACTTAATTTCAACACTAGGCGGCACTGCTGTCAAAGCAGCTTCTCCATACTGACAAAAAATAATAAAATAAAAATTAATAAAATTGATAAAAATTAATTTTCACCCATTTAGAAATTAGATATTTAAAATCTGATTACACAAGTGTGTTTACCGCCCCCTTAAAGTCCACAGTGTACTCTCAATTCAGTATTTACAACTTCCAAATCTAGGAAAAACGCTTATATTTTTTAAAAGCTACAATTCCCTGAGGCCGCGCCAGTCCCAACATAGTTGTAGTTCTTCTAATTTGCAAAGTACGGTTCTAAATAGGGTTGTAAAAGATATATCTACCCAGTATATCTAATATTTAGTAAAGCCAAACTAGTTATTACACTGCATCTAGATGAACTATGTTAAGAAAAAGTAAAGATGTCGGCTAATTTTTCGATATTTTAGCTAATACGCTAGAAACAGCGTTTTTGGGACAGTAGGTTTGTTTGTGGCTTGTAAAATAGGGTCGTAAAAAGATAGATCTACTGAATATATCTCATATATAGTAAAGCCGAACTAGTTATTACACTCCATCTAGATGAACTATGTTAAGAAAAAGTAACGATGTCGGCTAATTTTCGATATTTTAGCTAATATGCTAGAAACGGCGTTTTTGGGATAGTAGGTTTGTTTGCAGCTTGTTGTAAGGTAGGGTCGTAAAAAGATAGATCTACTGAATATATCTAATATATAGTAAAGTCGAACTAGTTATTACACTCCATCTCGATGAACTATGTTAAGAAAAAGTAACGATGTCGGCTAATGTTCGATATTTTAGCTAATATGCTAGAAATGGCGTTTTTGGGATAGTAGGTTTGTTTGCAGCTTGTTGTAAGGTAGGGTCGTAAAAAGATAGATCTACTGAATATATCTAATATCTAGTAAAGCCGAACTAGTTATTACACTGCATCTAGATACGTGCTGCCACCGAAGAGGTCGTGGTCATTTGACGTATTTCTGTGAGATCAGGTTGAAAATGGCACAAAGAATGCAAACTGTCTGATAATAACTTTGACGCTAACGTTAGCTAGCTATCTAGCTAGCTAGTAACGTTAGCTACAAGTAAAACTGCATGGATGGGCAGAAGCATAATGTTATGTAAATGCTGGTTCATGGCCGGAAAAAAACGAACCATAATTTAATTTGGTCCGGACCTAGATGTAAACGGTAGTAACTGAACCAAAAAAAAAACTGTTTAATAATTAAAATAGTGAACCGTAGCCTTGCAATAACGTTAGCTATTAACGGTCATTGAAATTGGCCCTGACTAAAAGCAAAGCTGGAGATATTTTCAGACGACAATCATGAACACAGTAAAAGTTCACAGGAAAAGTAGACGTTAAAAAGATTTGTATTGCTAACATGAAATAAAAGGTAATGTGCTAAATATAGCTACTTACCGATCAATTCAACCTCTCTCTCTGTCTGTGTCTGTGACTCCAACCAACTGCAGGCAGCTAAAAATAAACTATAACGGCTATGTAAATTCAAATTTGGCCGGTTCGCGCTTGCACAGAACACCCAGCAGGTAGCAACTATTGCTGCTGTGCTAATACCGCACACACACAGGCTCGCACACACACACACACACATATTACAAATGTATTGGGAGTCCACAAGTATTAAGGTTTGATTACAGAGGCTGTTTTAAAATTTCATGTGGTGAGCAGAAAAAAAATCGACTACAGCATTCAAATATTGAACGTCATATCAACGTTTAGATGAAGTCGTAGTACGACGTTCAGATGCACAACCTAATACGGAGGTCATGTAGACGTACAGATATGGTCCTGGACTGACCGACGCGATATGGACCTGATCTGGCGGTCCAATCGACGTCAGATGTTTGGTGGGTGGTCAATTATGAAAATTGGGTGATGACATCATTTGGCAACTTCTCACAACTTTTAGGACAGCCAATAGCTACTTTCCTTACTGAGGAGTTAGCAACAGTGAGTTTCAACTGTTGAGGAGCAGTTGAGAAGATGCCATGTCTAGGAGACACTGCTTTCTTCATTGTGACCGAAATGTATGCTTGTTTGGACTGCCAAAGGATTAAGGAACAAAGAATAAGTGATTGGAATTTATTTTTGATACAAGTGCTCAGCAATTCAACCTGAACATTTCATTGTGTTCCCTCTAATTTCCTGAGGACTGCTGTTATGAATTTGTTGTGTAACAACAAACTAGGAGGCTGCTACCAAGTGTTGAAGTGTGGAGTAGATGGCTGTAGGAGCTAATGTTAGGTTGTACACCCAGTGCTTAGCTGTGGGCCTCGACTAACTGGCTAACCAAAGCTATTGTTTTAAAATGCTTTTGCTGCTCGGCGTACAGTAAGTTAAACTGCTAGCTGGGTGGTCTCAGTAAGATAAATTTAACAGTTAAATTGTGGAGAGTCTAACAGAGCCAACAATGTGCAGCATGTCCATATTGACAAAAGTTTCAACATGTCTACCTGTGATGCCTGATCTGAGCAGCTAACTGCTACTAGCTCGAGCAGTTAGCCAAAAGCAGGCAATCAGACCTGCATTTATTTGTCAAAATGTGTGGCTTTACTCAGAGTTTGATTGTGAATTGGCTTTTATCATACGTTTTATGGAAAATGTACAACAGGTTTTTTTACTTGGAGCTCTGTTACATGGAGACCGTTCACAATATTGTTACTAAACATTGTAGTTAGTCTGAATTATACAGCTGAGAAGGTATTTGTGTGATGAAAGGACGTTGTGTGTTTGTCTATATATATATATATATATATATATATATATATATATATATATATATATATATATCAATCAATTTTATTTATAAAGCCCAATATCACAAATCACAGTTGGCCTCACAGGGCTTTACAGCATACGACATCCCTCTGTCCTTATGACCCTCGCAGCGGATAAGGAAAAACTCCCCCAAAAAAAACCCCTTTAACAGGGAAAAAAACCGGTAGAAACCTCAGGAAGAGCAACTGAGGAGGGATCCCTCTTCCAGGATGGACAGACGTGCAATAGATGTCGTACAGAACAGATCAGCATAATAAATTAACAGTAATCCGTATGACACAATGAGACAGAGAGAGAGAGAGAGAGAGAGAGAGAGAGAGAGAGATGCAGGTAATGACAGTACCTTACAACAACATTATTGAAAGTAATAATATTATAGTTATAGTTATAGCTACTGTGGTACAATATGTTGAAAGTATGTATTAATATCTGGCAGTATACATGTGTGACAATAGTCATATGTGTATAATAACAGTAGAAGTATGACTAATGACTAATGATGGCAGCAGCAGCAGGAGGCATCTGGCAGGACCACGGCAGCAGCACAACCACATGTCACACTATCCAGGCACCACTGCGATATGAGTTAATCTGAGAGACAGTGGAGCACAAAGCCGAGTTAGTGACATCCAGAATGGCCAAGTTAGCAAGATGCAGTAATAGAATACGAGAGCGAGAAAGAGAGAGAGAAAGAGAGAGAGAAGGAGAGAAGGTGCCCGGTGTATTATAGGGGGGTCCTCCGACAGACTAGGCCTAAGTCAGCTTAACTAGGGGCTGGTACAGGGCATATATACATATACATATATATATATATATATATATATATATATATATATATGTTTATATAGACACACATACAAACACATATTTTCTTTCATTTGGCCTTTGGGCTGTCATCAACACCTATAAAGGGCATAGGTTTCAACCAAGCACTGAGACCTCATGTTGAGTTGGAGGAGAAAGAGGGGGAAACTTAAACAGAGCTAGTAGACCCTCATGACTCAAATATATGAAATAGTTGTAACAACACTTGAAATATATTTACAAGAAAGTTGGATTCAGGGATGCACTTAATTTAAAAACACAAGGACCTCAATAGTTAAATTCAATATTTTACAGACTCTGTGACCTGATGAGGCTCGTTTTCCCCAAAATTCCCATCCCAAAGAACCTAGCATTCTAGTATGAGAGACCCTCAAAGGAGGAAGTGGTTGCCTTACACGTCTCTCACTTCAGCCAAGGGGCAGCTGGATGCCAACACAGTGACCAGCCGGATCAGGAAACTCCTGGTGTATCCGTAGTACAACACAGGACGGGATGGACACTTGAATGGAAAGAATTGGACACTATTTGTGTTGCAGATAAAACTCTGCTCTGCTTTGCTATATTTATATATCTATCTATTATATATTATTTAGTAAGTTTTTGGTAGTTTTTGTTTTTTACATTTGCTAAAAATAAAGTTCTTTTGACAAAAGTCTTATTTGTCATTTCTTTATGGGTGGGTTTTTTGATATAATGAATCCTTAGTGTTCAGACTTAAGTTTACACAGATGTATCACATTACATGTCATAAAAACGTACTCTTCTTCAGTTCTATGCCGTAAGGGTCCATAGTCATACCTGTAAATGTTGTGGATGTTCTGTGGGGTGTACGATTCAAACAGTCAGGCTCCAGGCCTGGATGGTGTATCAAACATGTAGGATGAACTGGAACCTGCTCCATTACCCCAAAACCATCCGTAAATAAATAGGATAGAATATAGGATAAAAATAGGTAAAAAAAGACACAAGGCATACTGTTTTAGTAAGCACAGAATCCAGGAAGCAAAATGTGCTCTACTATGAAATGCCACGGGACCTGTAGTGGCCGCCTAGTACGGGTAAAGGCCTGGCTAGCGTGTTCCCCTGGGCTGGCTCAGTTACCCTGCTGTGTTCTGCCTGAATACAGAGCATGTCGTCGCCGCCTTACTGCACAATGTGGATGACTGGCCGCGGTGGAGGAATAGCCACCTGTTTAAGAACGGTATGTACTGCAAGCCTCCTCTTTCTATCTGCTTCTCCTCCTTTGACCTGAGCTTGTTTGAACTGGGCCGAACGGACCCGGTATTATGTGCACTAATCTACTGGCCGCCTAAATATAACAGAGACTTCAATAAATGAATTTCTGGCTGGGATTGTGACAGACTATGACAGAATTCTAATTGTCAGGGATTTTAATGTTCATCTGTATTTTCTAAGCCTCTGGCTAAAGATTTTGATTTTGTTGATGTACTCGATGCTTTTAACTTTGTCAGCATGTCTCTGGGCCCACACTTGGACACATGCTGGATCTAATAATTTCTCATGGTTTGCCTATTTCCAATGTCCAGGTGTGTGATGCAGTGTTCTCATCATATGCTGGTGTTATTTGATTTCCTGTTGCCCTGTCAGAGTCTTGACCCGTGCGCGCCTGTGCGCTATGGTCGTATGCTGAAACCCTCATCTGCTGCTGTTTTTGCATCTGTCTTTGTGAATGCGCCTTTAGCTCACGCTGAAAACAGCTCTTTAGATTTCATGGACACGGAGAAACTAACAGCATCCTTTATGTCCACCTGTACTGGAGTTCTTGACACCATTGCGCCTCTCAAACTCATGCGCGCTAGAGCCAAATGCGAGCCCTGGCCCAGTGATGCCATGTGCAATGCCAGGCGAGTATGCCGGAAGGCGGAGCGCAGGTTTAAAAAGAACAAGCTTCATGTCAACTACGAAATTCTCAAAGACAGCTGGAGAAAATATCAGCACATTGTAAAATCAGAAAAGGCGAGATATCTCTCTGATGTTATCTCCAGTAATTGCGACAAGCCGCAGGTTCTTTTTAAAACTATTGACTTTATGCTGAACCCCACTCAACCAAATTTTCTCGAGGCTTCAGATGAGATGTGTCTCATTAGTTAGCATATAACTCCCGGGAAGTTACATGTAAGTTCCCGGGAGTTATATGCTAACTAAGTTAGAGTTAGAGAGTTAGAGCATAATTACTCCCGGTCACTTACCACATACTTTCCCAGGACTTAGAGTATCCCTCGCAGTCACTTAGCACATACTTTCCCGGGAGTTAGAGTATTCCTCGCTGTCACTTACCACATACTTTCCCGGGAGTTAGTGTATAACGACGCGGTCACTTGGCATATACTTCCCCGGGAGTTAGAGTATAACTCGTCACTTATGTAATTTCCCAAAACTTATGGTTTAATTTCCTTATATGAATCTGTATATGTATGAAGTGCAGTTAAAACAAATGCTTTTGCCCTTTGCTCATGGCAGTTGATTCAGTCACTTTTATGTAGCCTATGTGTCATCAGGCAATTTCACCCACACTCCAGGGTTTTAATATTTATGTTTTGTTTACATTTCATTAAATGAGTTTGAATATGAATATGTCAAGAAATGGGTCTATATTCTGCGAATTGCCTAATTAACGGGCAGGCTGGAGTACAAAGCAAACTTACCTCACAGTCACTGTGCTTAGACCAGCTGTCATTGGTCAAACAGGGAGGTGCACACTTCCTATTGGTTAAAGGTAGAAAGTCCCACCTCTCAGCGATGAGCTTGTACTCATAGGCGCAGGAATGACACAAGCAGACGACAAAGAGAAACGAGTGAAATTACACAATGTCTACTGTGTGAAATGTTGATGTAAACACAAAGCTAACACTCCGAGATACTCACAGGAGACATACGGGAGGAACCGAGGACCTGTGCGATGGGAGTTTTACCGCGTTTATCAATGTCTTGGTGAGTTAATGCTAACGCAGCTAGCAATGTTAGCTTGTGCTGCAGATGATATCGGTGCCCACTGCCGTGTAAAGTGTGTGCTTCCCTCTAACTGTTATACCACACTAACTTGGCGTTGCGACCTACTCCTAACAGTAAAGTGCTACAGTTGTTTTGCCTCAAGGTCGTTGCCGTTTGTATTTGTGTTAGTAGTGTAACGTTACTGTATACATTTGCACTATTACAGTTGGTTATGGATGTTATTAACGATGAATAGTCAAGCGTAACACAGTGTGTGTACTGGTGTAGCCCATATGTGTGTTAATAGCATACATGATTTTGTTATTCATAGTTAAGTTGAAAAATGTTAAACAAATGGTTAAAAACATTAACTTTGTAGTTCAAAGGAAATACGTATTATTTGTAATTGATTAATATGCTTAATAATCACAAGTTATGGATTAAAAGGCTAATAATTCATGATGTGAAATGTAAAGACAGGATGAAGTATTCCATGCTGAGAAAAACTGTACAGTTAAAAGTTATTCATCTGCTCACTTTGTGTTACTATGATGTGTTTATGTGATATTGATTATGGCCATAAAACAATTGAAGTTGATGATACAAAATAGTAATAGCTCTGTTTCTACACAGGTGAGGTTTTTGAGATCCTATGGAAAATTACATGTGGATTTGAGATTCTACCTGACGAGAGAGATGGCGAGCCACCCATGAACCTGATCTCTGCCTTGACCCAAGGAGTTGGATCAAGATCACCTATTATCTGCAGGAGCCCATCCATTCTTCCATTTCCATCACTAGAGCATCACACTCCAGTGTGGTCATAGTATCACAACAACCTTTTCCACTTGACTTGTGACTTAAAAAGTGCATTTGTCACAATAAAGGATTAAAACTAAACTGAACAGTTTATAACAGAAGGAATAAAACTGAACTTGAATAGGACAACCAGTGGAACTCTGTTATTTTTTGTCAGGGACAGTTTGATTTGTGTTTGTATTATTTTCTGGTAATACTGTTACCTTGTGAAGCATTGAACTAACTGTTTTTAAAGGGTTAACATCTGAGAGCCACGCTGCCTAGTTTCCCTGTAAGTTTTGGGGAAATTACCCAGTACTTTCAGACTAAGCACAGGCAAACAGTGCAAACTTCATAATCCAGCCCAGTCTCCTTTGTTAGTATATACACTGAACAAAAATATAAACGCAACACTTTCGTTTTTGCTCCCATTTTTTGTGAGCTGGACTCAAAGATCTAAAACTTTTTCTACATACACAAAAGACCATTTCCCTCAAATATTGTTCACGAATCTGTCTAAATCTGTGTTAGTGAGCACTTCTCCTTTGCTGAGATAATCCATCCCACCTCACAGGTGTGGCATATCAAGATGCTGATTAGACAGCATAAATATTGTACAGGTGTGATTTAGGCTGGCCACAATAAAAGGCCACTCTGAAATGTGCAGTTTTGCTTTACTGGGGGGGGTCTGGGGGGGTCAGAAAACCAGTCAGTATCTGGTGTGACCACCATTTGCCTCACGCAGTGCAACACATCTCCTTCGCATAGAGTTGATCAGGTTGTTGATTGTGGCCTGTGGTATGTGTGGTATCTTCAATGGCTGTGCGAAGTTGCTGGATATTGGCAGGAACTGGAACACGCTGTTGTATACGCCGATCCAGAGCATCCCAAACATGCTCAGTGGGTGACATGTCCGGTGAGTATGCTGGCCATGCAAGAACTGGGATGTTTTCAGCTTCCAGGAATTGTGTACAGATCCTTGCAACATGGGGCCGTGCATTATCATGCTGCAACATGAGGTGATGGTCGTGGATGAATGGCACAACAATGGGCCTCAGGATCTCGTCACGGTATCTCTGTGCATTCAAAATACCATCAATAAAATGCACCCGTGTTCGTTGTCCATAACATACGCCTGCCCATACCATAACCCCACCGCCACCATGGGCCACTCAATCCACAACGTTGACATCTGCAAACCGCTCACCCACACGACGCCACACACACTGTCTGCCATCTGCCCTGAACAGTGAAAACTGGGATTAATCCGTGAAGAGAACACCTCTCCAACGTGCCAGACGCCATCGAATGTGAGCATTTGCCCACTCAAGTCGGTTACGACGACAAACTGCAGTCAGGTCGAGACCCCGATGAGGACGACGAGCGTGCAGATGAGCTTCACTGAGACGGTTTCTGACAGTTTGTGCAGAAATTTTGTGGTTATGCAAACCGATTGTTGCAGCAGCTGTCCGGGTGGCTGGTCTCAGACGATCTTGGAGGTGAACATGCTGGATGTGGAGGTCCTGGGCTGGTGTGGTTACACGTGGTCTGCGGTTGTGAGGCCGGTTGGATGTACTGCCAAATTGTCTGAAACGCCTTTGGAGACGGCTTATGGTAGAGAAATGAACATTCAATTCACGGGCAACAGCTCTGGTGGACATTCCTGCAGTCAGCATGCCAATTGCACGCTCCCTCAAAACTTGCGACATTTGTGGCATTGTGCTGTGTGATAAAACTGAACATTTTAAAGTGGCCTTTTATTGTGGCCAGCCTAAGGCACACCTGTGCAATAATCATGCTGTCTAATCAGCATCTTGATATGCCACACCTGTACACTATTCGAGGGAAATGGTCTTTTGTGTATGTAGAAGAAGTTTTAGATCTCTGAGTCCAGCTCACGAAAAATGGGAGTAAAAACAAAAGTGTTGCGTTTATATTTTTGTTCAGTGTACTTAGGTGGAAAGTACTGCCTAGTTTCCCTGTAAGTTTTGGTGAAAGTACGCTGTAGATGTGAGAACAGCACTTACCATGTGGTTTCTGTGTAATTAAATAATAAAAACATTTTATAACTTTTCATGACTCATTATTGTGTATTTAAAGATATATGTAGTCTATATTATTACATTATTGTATTGTTTGCGTTTCGTCCTTGGATGGCACTACAAGACTTCCAGAGATGTGCACTTGAGAGAGGTAAGTTTGCTTTGTACTCCAGCCTGCCCGTTAATTAGGCAATTCGCAGAATATAGACCTATTTCTTGACATATTCATATTCAAACTCATTCAATGAAATGTAAACAACACATAAATATTAAAACCCTGGAGTGTGGATGAAATTGCCTGATGACACATAGGCTACATAAAAGTGACTGAATCAACTGCCATGAGCAAAGGGCAAAAGCATTTGTTGCACTTCATACATATACAGATTCATATAAGGAAATTAAACCATAAGTTTTACGAAATTACATAAGTGACGAGTTATACTCTAACTCCCGGGAAAGTATGTGCTAAGTGACCGCGAGGGATACTCTAACTCCCGGGGAAGTATGTGCCAAGTGACCACGTCGTTATACACTAACTCCCTTTATTACACGGCTCTATTAAATGCTGTATTCTGATTGGTCAGTAGCGGCATTCTGCGGTCTGATATTACTGTGTAATGACCGCTGCTAGTAGCAACGGTCATTACACACAGTTGCTATGTAGCCCAGCGTTGCTAGGGATGCTGCCCTGCAACACTGCAGCTGTCAGACAACTTCCGAGGGAAAAAACAAACAGAAGTGGCTGATTTTAACGGATGCCGCTGAAGAAAAAGAATACCTACGGACTTTCTCTGCCAAAAACAAAAGAAGACGGATTTGAATACACACTCGGCAGTCATGCTTAATGACATTTTATGCGAGTTTTATGCCTCGGGTCAGTCCACTAAGCCTGGGTGAGTACAAAACTTTCACCGAAAGTTGTTGAATCCGGTCGGTTTTAATGCACTTCCCAGAGGCAGACAACATTATTTATTTAACTGATAATTAGCCGTGTAATAAGCGGGATAATGTATAATGAGCCGGTGAATACTGAGAAAATAACTCCCTTCAGGGGAATGAAACCCCTCCGCTGCACATCGGGGTTCTATTCCCCTGTCGGGAGTTATTTTCCCAGTATTCACCGGCTCATTATACATTATCCCTTACGTAAAGTATGTGGTAAGTGACCGCGAGGGATACTCTAAGTCCTGGGAAAGTATGTGCTAAGTGACTGGGAGGAATTATGCTCTAACTCCCGGGAAAGTACATGTAAGTTCCCGGGAGTTATACGCTAACTCCCGGGAAAGTGGGCGAGAGGTACACTCTAAAACATGGGCTGACTTATGAAGTGTTACCGAAAAACTTGTTCATGCTTTCATTTTCAGCAGGCTGGACTATTGTAACGGTGTCTTCACAGGCCTGAGTAAAAAATCAATCAGACAACTGCAGCTCGTCCAGAACGCTGCTGCCAGAGTCCTCACCAACACCAAGAGAATGGAGCACATTACACCAGTGCTTAAGTCACTGCACTGGCTTCCTGTGTGTCAAAGGATAGACTTTAAAATCTTGTTACTTGTCTATAAAGCACTAAATGGTCTCGGGCCTAAATACATCTCTGATATACTTGTACGTTATGAAGCATCCAGACCCCTCAGATCAGCTGGAAAAGGTTTACTCAGTGTTCCCAGGATCAAAACCAAACAAGGTGAAGCAGCCTTTAGTTTCTATGCTCCCCACCTGTGGAACAAACTTCCAGAATATCTGAGGTCGGCTGAAACTGTCAACTCATTTAAATCAGGGCTTAAAACATTACTATTTACTGCAGCTTACCAGTGAAGTAGATATGTAACTTATTGTTAGGATAATCTGTAGCTATTTTATATTTGTCTGCTGTTGCTTTTGCTTTATGTTTGCTTTTTAAATGCATTTTCTGCACTGTTTTTAACTTTTTATTGTCTTGCTTAAAAGCAGCTTTTGTTTTTAATGATCTATTGTTTTTAATGTATTTCTCTTATAAAGCACATTGAATTGCCTTGTGTATGAATGGTGCTATATAAATAAAATTGCCTTGCCTTGCCTTGCCTAAACTTCCTTAATATAAATGAAAGTAAAACAGAAGTTGTTGTCTTTGAATCAAGTGGTGCTAGCCTAGTTTCTTCCAGTGACTTGGGTTTCCTGCAGCCCTATGTTAAGCCTGTGGTCACTAGCCTTGGCGTCAAAATAGACAGTGCTCTTAAACTTGGAAAGCAGATAAATGCTGTGGTGAAGTCCAGTTTTTTTGATTTGAGGCTTGTATCCAAATGTATGCTTTCTTTTAATTACCTTGAGCGGGTTATCCATGCTTTTGTTTCTAGCCGTTTGGATTACTGAAACGCACTGTATGTGGGGCTAAACCAGGCCTCCCTAGCGCATTTACAGCTTGTTCAAAATGCGGCAGCACACCTCCTAACAGGTACCTGCAAGCATGAGCACATTAAACCCATCCTGGCCTCCCTCCATTGGCTTCCGATCAAGTTTAGAATTGATTTTAAGATTTTATTGTTTGTTTTTAAAGTACTGAATGGGCGAGCTCCCCGATACATTGTCGACCTCCTAAAAGTGTACACCCCCTCAAGGTCACTGAGGTCAGCCGATCAGCTGCGGCTTGTGGTCCCAAAAAGCCGTCTGAAAACGACAGGTGACTGAGCCTTCTCGGTAGCTGCCCCTAGGCTACGGAATGACCTGCCTGCCCATGTCAAAATGGCCCCCGATGTAGAATCTTTTAAGTCTCGCCTCAAGACCCATTTGTTTTCCTTGGCTTTTGATTCTGGTTGACGAGGAGACCAACCTGTCTCTGTGTCTTTTATCCCTTGAGCTTGCAGGTACTGTCTGTATCGCTTCTGTATTTATGACCTGTATATTTCGTATGAGTATTTCTGTACAGTCCTATGTGGATATTCTGTATATTTTTATGTGAATTTCTGTTTATTTCTGTATATGCTTATGTGTAGCTTGTGCAGCATTTTGGTAACTTCGTGTTTTTGAAAAGTGCTATATTAATAAAATGGACTGGACTGGAATGGACTGGACAGTGCTGCCAGATGTTTCTAGATGGGAGTGGACCCGATGGAGCAGGTAAAGGATGGCATCGTCCACTCCCATATTCGCCTGGTAGCCAAACTGCAGGGGATCGTGATGTTCTTTCAACTGGGGTTGGAGGCGAACCAGCACAAGCCTCTCCAGAACCTTCAAGAAGTGGGAAGTTAATGCCACAGGTCTGTAATCATTTAATTCCCTGGGGTGGCTCTTCTCTGGAACAGGTATTAAACATGATGTTTTCCACACCGCTAGGGGTCTCTCTACACACATGCATACTCTGAAAGCAGAATATTCTGCAGCAGAATAAAAGGTACAAAATAAACAAGATACAGAGTGCAGAATAAAAGGTACAAAATAAACAAGATAGAGTGCAGTCGAATAAAAAAGTACAAAATAAACAAGATGCAGAGTGCAGAATAATAGACATGTAGAATGCTAAATGTAGATAAGATGCATTAAGATGTTTGAAAACAATTTTGTTTCAATTGTATTTATTTAATGTATTTTTGATATTGTATAAGTTCAGGTGAAATGGTTTTATGGGAATGTGTATTATAGATTGTTGATATCAAAAGAATGAACAGAAAACATTCATTTTCAGTTAACTTTAATAAAAGACAGACAGCCTGCTGAACTGTTTTGTCTCTGAGGATTTTGTCTCTGGCTTCTGCCTATGATTGGTTCTCTGCAACCTCGCTGCCTTTCCTAGTTTTTCTCTGGAGCTGTCTCCACAGGTTTCCACTGCCCTTTCAAAGAATGTTGCCTGCAACTGAGTTCCTGCTGTATTGGTTCACACTACCATATGTTCAGCCCCTTAGCCTGGTCCACATCCACCACGGTGATGCATTTTAATATTAAAATAATGTGCCGGCACATGTTTTTTTTGTTTGTTTTTTTTTAATCTAAAATGACTTGTTATTAATTATGATTTTTTTTTATTGCTTGCTTTGGTTTGTTTATTTCTAAGATTTGTTTTACCTGAGTACTTCCTTTCTTGTTTCTTTTGTTTCTATTTCGTTAGACATTGTGTTTCTTTGGCTCAGCTGTAGGTTGTGTTGGAGGCTACGTTCACTTCTTTTATACTGTGTATGGGTTGTAAAAACAATAGACACATTAAGATTTGTTGTACTCTGTGTGTGTGTGTGTGTGTGTGTGTGTGTGTGCAAATATTACCACCTGCTGGCATAGTTACTAACTGCACATCACATTTGAAGACTTTTCATCTATTAACCAGACAAAAAATACTAATAAATAAATAGGAGGCCAGCCACGAACCCTGTACAAGGCCACCATACAAGGTGGCACTTTTTATGGTAGCCTTGGCCACCAGTGTATGAAGGGCCGTGTGAATGGGTGAAGGTGAGATGAGGGTAAAAAGCGCTTTGAGAAGTTGGAAGACTAGAAAGCTGCAGGTCCATTTACCATTTAGATGTACAACCCCCCTTTTCACATATACCAGTTGATCCACAAATGCATAAATATGACACATATATGACTTACATGCAGTGCACTGACACATCGAGTTAGGCTAAATTGGCGACGGAACAACTGGCATGGCCATTTTCAACTCTCACCTCAAGATATCTGATTGAAAATGGGTTCTATGGGTACTTACGAGTCAAGGTTCAAGGTCCTTTATTGTCAAACAATTACAAGAGCAGATGTTGCTATTTAAAAACATGGGTCACAGGCTCCCCCCAACATTTCAATTTAAGTATGTATGAATAATAATAATATCACACAAGTATTGATTGATTGATTTAAGTATTTTTTCGAATGTGTACAGAAAACTGACATTAAGCACAGATTATACGTCAATACCAAAATACACAACAAAATTTAAATAAGAAGCATATACATGCTTTAATATTTGAAGCAAACAATAGGCATAAAGCAAAAGAAATATTCCAACAACTGATGATTCCATTTTACATATTTGAAAAGGAGGGGGAAGAAGCAAAAAGCTTATTTAATCCCACCCCTTTTCCATCATTCATTAATGATCATTAGTTTCCTATATTTCCTGTATATATTTATGTTCATGTGCATAAAATAAATAAACAGAAATAAAAAGAGAAACTAAATATAAAGATGTAAGGATATAGAGTAGGATAAAATATAACATAATTACGCATGACTTAAGAGATATAAATCAATAGTAGCGTGAATACACAAAATGCAACAGGAATGTGCTTTGGTAAAATATATATGCTTAGCAAGACTGTCAATAAATATGTACAAAGGTGCGAACAGTTTAGTTTTAAATAAAGGTGAGGTGAGATGTGATATAAAGCAATGGTGACCAGAGTGATAAGCTCAGAGTTCAACAGTCTCACGGCCTGAGGGATGAAGCCGTCCCTGAGCCTGGTGGTGCGGGACCGGATGCTGCGGTACCGTCTGGCAAGACAGTAGCAGGTAGAACAGTTTGTGGCTGGGGTGATTTGGGTCTTTGACAATCCTTATGACTTTCTTTCTACACTGCTGGGTCTAGAGGTCCTCCATGGATGGCAGCACTGTCCTTGTGATGTGCTGTGCAGTTTTTCACCACCCTCATGTTTCTTATAGATCCCCTTCGTAAACATTCAAATGCATCTGTGTTATTTGTGTTTGTGCCAGTAAGCTATAGCTTTTCCATAAGCACCTTATGATTATAAAAGATATGTCACCTAAAATCTCAAATAAGATCCTGCTCAATATTTCTTTAGAGCTATCTCATCATCACTCATGACACTCGTGGTCAGCTGTGGAGTGCACCGTGCGCAGCTGGATGATGTCAGGCTTTGGCAGGTGACAGGATTCAGGAAAGTCTGGCTTTCCTTTATCCAATGACAAGCATGAATACACTGAGTCATTTTCACCTCAAACATGTTTACCAGGCTAACTCATAAAATCAACGTTGTTGTTTGGCGAAATTCAAGATTACATCAAACATCATTAAATAATTGCAGTACACTGCTTCAACAGTTTTCAATAATATCCTCTAATACTGTGCAGATATCACCAAGTACCATTTTGGTTTTCAGATAGTTACAGTATGTGTATAAAATGGCGACAGGGAACATAAGTGTGCCATCAGACTGCACTGGAGACACTGCATTACTCTACTTCTTACCTGGCACATCTTCTCCACTTGCACAAATGGATTGTGTAAATTAGCAAAGATGTCAGGGTGCAATTCTTTTTTTTTCTTTTTTATTGTGGCATCCACCCTTAGATCTGACTTTTATGATTATCAAAACAGTGGTAAAGTTCAATTCAATAATTCAATAATCGACTCATAGTTCAAGCTTTACATGTACATTTTCATATGTTTCAAGTGCAAAATCTTAATTTGTAAAGTAACTAATAACTAAAGCTGTCAGATAAATGTAGTGGAGTGGAGGTAGATGGTGGCATGAGAAGAAAATGTAACTAAATGTGTTTAGTTTGCTTGACCTATGGCAAGGACTCAACTTGACTTTATTGCTTTTTACCACAGTGACTTGGGACTTGAAGGTTATGACTTCAGACTTGCTTGTGACTTGCACATGTGTGACTTACTTCCACCTCTGCTACTTCCTCCTTTACTCCTGTCAGTGCAGTGGCCACATGATCACAGCCTTCCTCAGGTAATAATGTGGGATACAAAGAAATTACTCATGATTACATGGGTTATATACAAATTCTGTGGTGCACTACTTTTTTTGGTTACAAATAGTGCAAGAGAGCAGCCTGAACTAAGCTGCCTTGCCATCCCATAATGCAACATCTTTCATTAAACCCTCCCTGCCTGGTAAACGTTCACATTTTTCAAACTCCATATGGCCATTTTGTGACACAGTCTTTCTGTTAGAGATTCTTCTCCAAACTTACCAAGATTACCCTGATGAGTCTGAGAAAATAATCCAAATGATTTTATCAGGGTTATCCTAGCTTTAAACCATAGACTGTAAAAACACCCTATTGCATTATAGGAACTGTAGTCTATGTTAGGGAGTAAAATGCAGGATGTTTTTATCATTTTTTGCTTCATGTTTGGCCATGTGTTTAATGAAACTGCAATAAATCTAAATCTTTGACACATCTACATGTACTGGAGACATGTTTAAAACCAGTGTTGACGCTGAACGTTTTTTTCTGCTGGTGTGATTTAAATTTATTTGAAGAGTTTTAAAGGATTTATAGAGCTGCTACAGATCACATCTAGCCTCAGTTTTGAAAAACTCCCACATCCCTCCTCCTCCTCCTCTTCGCTCTTCCTCACTCCCTGCCAACAGGCATAAAAGGTGCCAGATTAACACACTGGCACACATACAGTGCATTGGAAATGTTGGTGTGCACTAAGTATCTCCTTGTGTGTGTGTGTGTGTGTGTGTGTGTGTGTGTGTGTGTGTGTGTGTGTCAGGATAATTGCCTGGATTTATGGGTGACAGGAACAGTTTACTGTGTCATTTGGATTTTCAGGGACAAGGGTTCACTTACCGGTGAATGTGACAGACAAAGAGCCCGGAAACACACACACACACACACACACACACACACACACACACACACACACACACAAGCTGACTTGGATGCGTAGGAGTTTCACGGCTCAGTGTTTGCATGTCGCAGTGATATCTGGTGTATTGAATGTGTGGGATGGAGGAGCGCTACATGTAAGGAGACAGATGCTGGAGTTCACAATTACACTCACACAAACAAACACCAAGTGTGACACGCACACACATGCACACAGACACATATGTATGATGCCCAAAATCTGCCAAACACTCCAATGAAGCTGATATGCTCAGCACTACTGTCCCACAGATGAACTCCTGCTACTGAGATTCACACTAAACCAAGGGGAGTCTGATCAAATACTCCAATTCCCTACAGTTCCCCCCACCCCTACCCGCACCCCCCTTCCGTCTAAACACACATCACACATGCACAGACACAAAAACAGAGTATGGAACGATGGTTGAATACTAATGTTGGACCTATTTACATTTCAAGCTGCACGACTGTCAGCACATCTCTGTTCAGGGAGAGAGTGGGGAATTGTCAAGAACACACAGTTCTTGCCTTGCTCGTCGTTTTATTTCAACCTTTAAACCCACAACATAATGTTAGGATACTATCGCATCAAGGGCTGGTAATGAAACTTCAGTCAAACGGGGGGAGCCACTGTTTCATTTTTCATTTTGTTTACAAATCTCGTATTTACACCGCTTTTCCTCTGAGAAACCAGCACGAGTCTCTTTTCATTCCATTTCTTTTGCTTATGCGTTGCTTCAAACTGACCCACTAAAAGTAGTCAGGAGCTGCTGTGTGAATGGTGCAGCTTTTCAAAGTCTAGACCTATTCAGATATTCTCATTAGTTGTCCTTCACATCAGAAGAAAAGCTCAAGCAGGGCTCAGCTGAGTGGCTTCACTGAAGAATGAAATCAAATCAAAAAGCAAATGTGAAATTTGGCAGGAATAAGTCTAAGCTCACATGTTCCTATGAGACAACAGCATCAGCTGAAAAGTCTGAGCCAGTCTTTTGATGTGATAAATAGATTATGTGTTAAAGGGTTGGTTTGTTCAAATTACACACACACACACACACACACACACACACACATATATACAACATTTTACAAGTATTGCTGTAAATGTGGTAAAAATTGGTCCACGCTTTTGTTACCTCTAGGCTGGATTACTGTAACTCTCTATTATCAGGTAGCTCTAGTAAGTCCTTAAAACCTCTCCAGCTAATTCAGAATGCAGCAGCACGTGTACTAACAGGAACTAAGAAACAAGATCATATTTCTCCTGTTTTAGCTTCTCTGCACTGGCTCCCTGTAAAATCCAGAATTGAATTTAAAATCCTACTGTTAACTTATAAAGCTCTAAATGGTCAAGCTCCATCATATCTTAGAGAGCTCATAGTGCCATATTATCCCACCAGAACTCTGCGCTCTGAGAATGCAGGGTTACTCGTGGTCCCTAAAGTCTCCAAAAGTAGATCAGGAGCCAGAGCCTTCAGCTATCAGGCTCCTCTCCTGTGGAATCATCTTCCTGTTACGGTCCGGGAGGCAGACACCGTCTCCACATTTAAGACTAGACTTAAGACTTTCCTCTTTGATAAAGCTTATAGTTAGGGCTGGCTCAGACTTGCCCTGTACCAGCCCCTAGTTAGGCTGACTTAGGCCTAGTCTGCCGGAGGACCCCCCCATAATACACCGGGCACCTTCTCTCCTTCTCTCTCTCTGTATCTCTCTCTCTCTCTGTTTCATTGTGTCATGCGGATTACTGTTAATTTATTATGCTGATCTGTTCTGTACGACATCTATTGCATGTCTGTCCATCCTGGAAGAGGGATCCCTCCTCAGTTGCTCTTCCTGAGGTTTCTACCGTTTTTTTTCCCCATTAAAGGGTTTTTTTTGGGGGAGTTTTTCCTTATCTGCTGTGAGGGTCCAAAGGACAGAGGGATGTCGTATGCTGTAAAGCCCTGTGAGGCAAATTGTGATTTGTGATATTGGGCTTTATAAATAAAATTGATTGACTGATTGATTGACCTGTGTTAAATTCACACCACTTTTTTAAACATTGTTTGAAGCTATGTAAATCTGGCAAAATGTTGCTGTTAATTTCAGTTCGAGCCATTTTACAAACGGCATCTCATACCTTACTGCGGTATTGGGTGTGATTAACATCACCACGTGCATTAGCCAATGTGGAAATTACTATGTCTTCATTGCTTAAAATTGCTGCCACTATTTCTCTCGCCCACTCACTCATATTCACTCTGTTCTTGCTGCAGCATCCAATACATTACATTTCATTCCATATATTCTGACTTTCGTTCAATATATTCAAGGTTCATTCCATATATTCAAACTTCATATTATATATATAATAAATTCCTGAAAGGCATGCCAACTATACATATATATATATATATATATATATATATATATATATATATATATATATATATATATCTTTCTAAAGGAGTAGAAGAAACTATGTAAACAATTTCTGACAAATAATAAGATGTCGCAACACGTTTTCATCCAAAGTCATCACATATCGCCACTTTTTTTACATACCTTTCACATCTACATATTACATGCTAACACCACGCAAGGTTAAATCTGGTCATGTTGTAAATTGACGCTGCGTAACGGGGTATCATACCGCCGAGACGGGACTTTTGGCTTCAGATGTCTGACACTGAAATTACTGACAACACATCACTGGCTTATTAAAAGCCTCTTGGCTTTTCCAGAACCAGACCCAGTGCCGTCGCAACTGGACAGGTAAACTAGGCAATTTCCTAGGGCCCCGAGCTGGAAGGGGGCCCCCAGAGACGGCTGACATTGGTCCATATCAATGACAATATGATGGAACCCCTATAGACACTGCAACAACGACAACACGTTGGAATCCCCCCTAATGGGGCCCCCTGCTAGCTGCTGCTTGCGAGTGGCTAAGTAGGGTGACCAGACGTCCCGCATTGTGCAGGACTGCACAGCATTTCTGTCTCTTTTCACACGTCACGCAAATTGAGACCATGTCCCGCATGATTGGTTGCCACCCGAGCTAGCATTGTTGGAGTACCGTAGTACTACGGTACCTCACACTACCACTACTGTGCGATAAGTTCAAAGTCCAATTGCAAGAGGGTGAGTGTCCATGCGCCGTCCAATAACGGTGCGCGCTGGCCACCTGGCACTCAATATGCTGCTGCAGTGGTTTGTATTCAGTGACATTTCAGGTATTAGCTGAGCTACTGAGTATCTTTAAGCAGTGAAAGTTATTATTTATTTCTTTTTACTCATAGGCTAGATTTGTTTATATATGCTACAGTGATTTGTTTTCCACCCAGCTCTACGGTGAGAGCATTTTACTCGCATTTGCGACTAAAAATAGTTTTGTACAAGCAAAACAAATCATTCAGGAGCACACTGTGCGAGTACAGATTTCAACCAGCAGCAGAAACGAAAAGCGAATCCTGCCGGTTGTGGGTTGAACGGGGGTCACAGACACCGTTTTCTTGTCAAAGTTTACCAACCCATTGGCGCTCTGAGCTTACACCGCTCATACTTCATAAGGAAACAATTGCAATTATGGCCGTTTTTGGCTTCTTAGTTTAAAACATTTAACTACTATGTTTCATAAAAATATTTATCAGTCAGTTCTCCTCTCAGTTATATTCAAATACATTTTCAAGGACTGAATTAAAAATTTCTGATTGTCAAGGCAATTCAGGACTTAAATTTCTGTATGCCATATTTAAGTACTATAAGTACTACAAGGAATCACCTTGTACGAAGCCTGGGGCACTTCAAGTTTAAAGAGGCTCCAATTTAAAGAGTATTAAATAAATGTAAATACATTTTATCGATCAGATTTATTTACTTTTACCACAGTTAAATACTGACTGCCAACACATTCTCACTCCGATCTTGTCACAATTTGACCTTTAATCATGGACTTTCCACGTAGAGATATGCAAGGTACCCTGGGTGCATTGGTTGTTGACATTCTGGGACGTCCTGTCAACTTCAGCCTGTTACATGCATTGTCTGTTTTCAAAATACACTTCTGTTTTCACAGGAAATGTACAGTTAGCATACAGTCTCTGTCAAAAATGCATTGCGTTGGTACAACACCGCAAATTGACCATTTTTTTCTTTCAACAACAAATGCACATGATTATGTTTAGCTAACACACCCATGTTGTTGGGTTTAGGAAAAAAACACAGGGTTTGCTTTACAATCTTACAGGAAATGAACACCGGCCGGGTGAAAGTGGGTAGTGGTTGGACCCATCTACCACCTAGAGTTGCCACCCGTCCCGTTTTTCCCAGAATTGTTCTCTTTTTTCATCAGCTGTCCCGGGGAAAAAATAAAAATCTCCTGGGACACAATTTGTCCTGTTTTTTGGGAAAAATGCAGCAGCAGCAGGCCAAGGAGTCCATCCAGAATCAGTGCAACAGGCTCAAGAACATCTGTGTCAGAGAGACAACAAAGAGGTAAGAGTACCTGTGGGAAGTCCTAACAGTTCACTTAGTATATTTGCACATCCAATCATGTTTTAATTTGTATTTTTTCCATTTATATTGAACCTTATGGTCCCGAATGACACGTCCAAATTCATACCTGTTCTTCTCTATGGTTTTTCTCCGTGACCATCCGTCATAGCGAGAAGCCACGCATATCAGATGAAACAGCAGAACCGTAGCTTTCTGACAAGATCAATCACTTGTCAGTAGTCCAGTGTTTTCACAGCGAAAAAAAAAATGATAAATTTACACTAAAAATATGTAAACAGAGCTTTCATACAGTTTTGCACACACATTATTCTTGGATGGATTACTTGTGAACGCAGGCTTGCACAGAAATGCCACTTACATCACCTGTAAGTGCAGGACTGGAGCTTTCCAGTGATACCACACACATCATTGTGCTGTCATCCCATCATGCTATAAATTCAGATCGATTGTCTACAGAATAAAAACCTGACAAATTTCTTTACAATCCACACATACAGATCTTGTTATCAGTCACTTCATATAGTGAGGAATATCGTATCTTACCACATCTTAGGCTTGCGTGTGTTTCTCCCTGTCTAGCCGGGTGCTGTCACTCAATAATGGCTGCTGACCGTGTTTCATGCCGACATGAAAGGATGGCTTTTTTGTCACTGTCTGATGCCAGGAGTCACTGACTGAGCAGCGGTATTTGATGACCTCAGAATGAGACCAGGTTATGGATGCAGGACTATTACTTTCAGCAGAGTATTTCTGCAGTGCATTGTGTTTGCGTTTTATTTAAAACCTCGCACTTGCACTAAAACCTTGCACTCCACCCCCATTTTGTAGCAAAAATGACATACCCAAATTAAAATTACGGTAGCCTCTGAACCACTCTGACTACATGCATGCAGAAACACTCTAGGTGATACAGAGACAGAGTAATGGGTCTCTAAAGTCAGTAAAAAATTGAAGATTTTGCCTAAAATAAAATAAAAAATGTGTTTCAGGATGAATAACTGCTGTAGTTTCATCTGAGCAGGGCAATGACACTGTGGGGCTGTAGGCACACTATCAATAAACATTTGTGTCAAATTTGAAGAAGATTGTTCTATGACCATTCTACAGTGTTTTTTCCATGAAAAGATCCACCGGAGCTCCAAATGACAAGAGCGCTCACTCCGCTTCAAAACAGTACTATCAGTGATCAAACAACACTCAGCCAGCTTCAAACATTGTACCTTATTGAAATAAGGCGTGATTATGATAGCTGATGTTGTTTATGACAGAAACACCATAAAACATCATCAAAGAGGTGTGCCTTCAAGCATAGTGAGGGTGCTGGCATATTGGTACGCCAACCAAACTATGCAGGTTAAATGGGGACCCAGTGTGTCTGCCCCTTTTGGTGTGAGCACTGGTGTCAGACAGGGGAGTATATTGTCCCCCTTTCTCTTTAACCTGTATATGGACGATTTATCACGGCAACTCACTGCCTGTAATACTGGGTGTATGGTTGGTAACAAAAAAGTTAACCATCTGATGTACGCGGATGATTTGGTTGTTTTTTCCCCGAGCAGTGTTGGTCTGCAGCAGCTGCTGAATGTCTGCTCTGTGTATGGTGCTGAACACGACATAAAATATAATGCCAGCAAGAGTCATGTTATGATCTGTCGCACTAGAGAGGACCAAAAAATGGCCTTTCCTGCATTTAAACTGTCAAATAATAATATTGCTCCCTGTAAAAAGGTCAAATACCTCGGCCATTTCCTTACAGAAGATATGACAGATGATGATGATATTCATAGGTAGTGCTGCAAACTATATGTACAGGCAAATACTCTTGCTTGCAGGTTTTATTCATGTTCAGATGACGTTAAAATATCTCTGTTCAAAGCGTACTGTACTCCTCTGTACACCGCACACCTGTGGGTTAAGTACAAGACAGCAAGCATGAAAAGACTACAGGTTGCGTATAACAATGCATTACGGATTTTATTAAAAAGACCTCGCTGGCTGAGTGCAAGCGAATTGTTTGTAAATGCACATGTCAACACCTTTAACTCGGTACTCAGAAACCTTATGTATAGATTTATGTGTCGGCTCGATGTCTCAGAAAATCATATAATTAACAGCTTGACTCACATCAACTGTAGCTCTATCAGGTACCAATCTCTGTTCTGGAAACACTGGTACAGCTGTCTGTTTTTAACTTTATAGAATCTCTATTTTTGATACCAAATGTGTAAATCTATATTTTTATATCTTTAGCTGTATTCTTTTTTATTCTATGTTATATGTTTGCTGTTGTGTCCATGTATGTCTCACTATGGACCCTGAGTCTGAAATAAAGATATATATATATATATGTATATATATATATATATATATATATATATATATATATATAAAGCCATATGAAACGTGAAAGTTATGATCCCACTTTCTAGAAGGTATATCTCAGCCAAAAATAGTGGTAGGAGTGATACTCTTACCTTTTATAAAACAGCTATGTGCCCACTGACGGCTCCGCATAAGATCGCGAGTAATCCTTTAACTTTTCCCATCGAAAAACGGCATGACATGACTTGTCACCACTCATCGCGATTTTGAAGTTTCTGTGTTTAGGCTGCTCTGGTGCGAAATCCATAAGAAATAAAAGAAAAACGATGTTATTTTTGAAAAGTCAAGAGCTTCCTGAATCCAACAGTACCAAACATCACATGGTTTGATGACGTAGTGCGCCTGGGAGATACCATTTAACAGAGGATGAGGGGAACGAGGACGTCGGCATCCTAGCGGAGTTAGAGTAGTGCTGCACGATTAATCTAATCGCAATCCCGATCGTGATCAGAGTTAGAGTACTTTGATTACTTTTTGCAGTAACGAGTAACCTAACGCGTTAGTTTGCTGTTTGAGTAATCAAATACTTGGGTACATTTTCAAACAAGACATCAGTTACTTCCGTTACTTTTAGAACGCTGGTCCTTCAGCTCCGAAACAGCAGCGGCTGTCGTTTGGTTCTAATAACGGAGATAACGCTACATGGTCGGAGAAATGCTGCCGTTGTCTACGGTGGAGTCTAAATAGGTGGAGTAGGACTCGCTGGCAGACATATTTCAGACTCAGGACTTGCATTATGCCTGGTACACACTTACACGCTGGTACTCACCAATTATCCCTGGTCGTCTTTCACGGCGTGTGTGATGTCATCGGGTTATTTTTGTCCTATTTTTATTACTTTCACTATTATTTGAGTCACTGTGTCTGTTCATGTGCCAGCCGACATGTTGTTGTAGTCACCTAAAAGCGTCAGTGTAAACTGTCAAGTTACTGTATCTTCCACAGGAAGTTCTGACAAATGTTTCAGAATAAAAGCCTATTTAGAAAATGGAGGGATTCTCTAGCCGAGGTTATAAGGGGCTTTTAATTTGAAACAAGTGTTGAGTTTGAATTGACGGTGCAATATGTTAACTTTACAAAGACAACGGCACGGATAAAAAGTAAATATATAAACACACAGAGGGATTAATAAATAACGGACCGTCTATAATGTAGTTTGTTTCAAATGAAGCTGGGAGCCTCTGCAGTTGTGGTGAGTAAAAGCCCCGCCGCTATTTGTTAATGTCATTACTTTATGTCCGACCGTGAGGATGTACCATTGTTTGCTAGCTTGATGCTAATGACAGTAATGTTAACTCAGCGGGTTGACAAAGTGCCTCTGCTGTTTCACACCATCATTTCCCCCTTTTACTCTGTGTGGTAACATCCCTAGAGGAAATATTAAAAATGCTGGGGTGTTGTTGTCATACAGTTGTCTACGGCAGCAGATCGTTGTGTGTTTCTACTGGTCAAAGTGACGGCTGTGATGGGAGAATTGGATCTCAGTGAAGGGCAAGTGGTCCATAACTTTAATTTTGGAGACAAAAAATGTAGGCTTAGCGCCCTGTGGTCCATTGCCCAATAAGAAATGTAGAATACTCAAAAGTACTTTAAAAGTGCTTGAGTTACTTTTCTCAGGGAGTAACGTTGGAAGTACTTTTAAAGTAATTGAGTTACTTTACTCAGGGAGTAACGCAGTAAAGTAACTGGTTACTTTTTTTAAAAAAGTAACGCAGTAACGTACTTTGATTACTTTTAAAGTAACCCTTACCCAACACTGATCGCAATGTCAGGCTGCGCGATTACATAACCGCATAAAAGGCTGCAATTTGCGATTTAATGTAAATAAATGTTACTACCTCTCCTGTACTGTGTGGAGTTTGTTGACATCACGCACACAAGCTATCCTGGTGTGTGCAGCCGGCGTGCAGCAGTGACCAACACAGACGCTGAAGAAGAGCATGAGCACGACCATGAACAGGCTGAGTTGGTGGCGAAAAAAACGTCTATTACATGGCGATACTTTAGATTCAGGTACGGCGACATTTAACAGAAAGACGTGTTGTGTAAATGTAAAAGTTAAAGTCGCCACGTCCCGCGGCAACACGACCAATCTATATCAGCACTCGAGACAGCACAGAGAAAAGTAGGAAGAATGCACGCGAGAGAAAGCCAACCCATGTAAGGTTAAAGACAAAGGGACAACTGAAAGCCGCCAGAGCCTCATAAAACAACATCCAAGCACAGTTATGCAAACATTTGTAAGTGTCACGGGGAAATCACAGACTCCATAACAAACTATATAATAACAAATGAAGAATTGAGCAACTTTGCTCGGGTTCGGCCCACTTGACATGCTGCTGTGTTGTGCTATGGCGTGCTGGAATTTGTCATTTACGTGACAATGCCTGAACGCAACATATGCTGCTCCGCTGTGTGTACAGTGCCGTGCTGCGCTGCTGTGTGAGCAGCCTATTTGACTGTGCTCAGTCTGTTAATGGTTATTAACACACTGTCCATAAAATAACTATGTCAAGTCAGGTCAGTGCCTCCCAAATATAATGTCGGGGAAACACTGAATCAAGCAAGAAGACTAATGATACCATTTATGTATTATATTGTAATTGCAATCGCAAATCACGATATTGTCCACTCAAATCGCAATCGCACATTTTTATAAAATCGTGCAGCACTATTAAAGAGGTTAAGTAAAAGAGTACCTCTGTCACAGCCAATATCAACATCTCAATTAGAGAAATGGTGAAAATAACGCACAATAGAGGCCCCAAATCACTAAATCCACCAGATCTAATAAGAATATGGCCTTGTTTCCCAGCTGTCCTAAATGATGATTCTTTTCTTAATGTGTCATGATCACAATGAAGAGTGTATCTCCCAGGTCTGACAGCCGCCAAGTAATAATGTTTGTTGTTCACTGGAAGAACCCTCATAAGTTGCTAAAAAACACTGATGACTTTTATGGTCAGATGTTGTTTATTCAAAACAAAAGGCAAGCCAGAAAACATGAGGCGAGGACAGGAAATCTTGATATAAGGTGTGAAAAGAGAGAAACAAAATGAACATTTTCATTTTGTGAAGTATTTATGAAATACGTAGACATCTATTGTTTATGTATGTACCAGTGTATGTATTTAGATATAGTGTAGCAGTTAATATGTCAACTCATGTCCTTTGTTTATGAGTCATGTTTCTTATTAATAATTATAAATGAAAAAAGAAAGGATGACAACATTGCAGACATAAATACACAGTAATTAATGAAGAGATTAATACTCACCTGTGGTTTTGAGATATCCGTCTGCCTTCTCCCCAATACAGCAGAGGAGAATGGAATTTTGTTTGCATTGCTCAAGCATTAACAATATTTAATATATGTTTTTCCAGGAACAAAATCAGCATCATTCTAGTTCAGCAAAGAACAGGTGAATTCATCACATGTGAAATAACTTTTACATGTTTCATACATGATAAATTCAGAAACAGGACATGTTGTTTTCAGACATTTCATGTCTAAAATATCATATATTTTATGTTAAAACATGTATTTTACATGTGCCTTTATAAAAGAGCCACATTTAAAGGTCCTTGGTCCAAGGAGCAGGGTGGAAAGAGTGAAGTTGAACTGATGGTGTTACAGTACTGTTGTATTATAATATTAATAATTATTTTATATTATATGATTATTGTTCGTAGATGACAATTATTTTCATTATCGATTAATCTCTTGGTAATTTTCTTGATAAACGAGTAGTTTAGTTTCTGATATGTCAAAACAGAGAAAACACTTAAATGGGATCAAGTACAACAATTTATTTACTGACTCAAATCAATAACAGTACAAGTAATATGTATTTACATGACGAATAAATGTATTTTTATAATTAGAAGACATTTCAATATGCCATCTGACAACCCCCCACCCCTCACAAGTACTGTCAAATGGTGTGGTTCAACTGACAAGGGTGAGGCAATGGCTAAATCAAAAAAACAAAAACAAATGAAGCATGACAGACAGAGCTGATGGTGAGAAGTGAGGGAGAGTAATTTTTAGCAAATAAAACCTTCTTTATTGGGCTCAGTTTTAAAGCTACAGTGAAGACACATATATCATGTTAAAATAGAGGACCTACGGGGTGCCGGTGGCTTAGTGGGTAGAGCAGGCGCCCCATGTACAAGGCCGTTGCCACAGCGGCCCGGGTTCGAGTCCAGCCCATGGCCCTTTGCTGCATGTCACTCCCCCTCTCTCTCTCCCCCTTTCACACTCATCTGTCCTGTCAATTAAAGGCTAAAATGCCCCAAAAAATATCTCTAAAAAAATAGAGGACCTGAGGCATACCATACATGTTATATTATCTTGTCAACAAGGGAGCCAAATAATACTCCAAAGTTGTGATAAATGTTGGGGAGGGAAAAAGGAACACTGCCATTTTTCAAAATGGTGTATTTAAATATTTCTGCACACTGGGGTCACTGAACAAGTTTTAAAAATGGGTCAAGTTCTCCTTTTATGTTTGTTTTAATTTTTGGTTGTAAAATGACTAAAATAATGATTGGATTGTAAGTGCAGATTCATTGTCTTTCAGTTAACTAATTAATCAGTCAAGTTATCATGTCAGCTCTAAATGATTTTATTAAATCCTGCATTGCATTGTGATGATTGTTCCAGGAATGCCAACATTACCTTTACATTTCTGATTACTTACAATGCCCTGAGAGGCCAGATCTTTTATCGGCCTATGTTCCTTCTGGCACCCTGAGATCCTCAGAGGCATTTTTTCTTGTTGTTCCTCAGTCTAGATTAATTCACAAGGGTGATAGAGCCTTTGCAGTTATGCTTTGGAATGACCTGCCCGAGGAGATCAGGGCTGCAGTCTCATTTTTAAAATCACTTTTAAAGACCCACTCATTTAAAACTGCCTTTCAGTGATTTTATCTGCTTTGTTATTATGTGTTGTAGTCTCTTACGAGTACTCTGTTTTTAATGTTTTTAGCTTGTTTTAATGACTTTGTGTTTTATTTGGTTTTGCAAAACACTTTGTAACTTGAAAAGTACTATTTAAAAAACAGTTTATTGTTATTAAACTTTCCAGTCCACCTGCACCTTTCCCACTTCAACAAGTCAAAATGTCTGCCGTGAAAAATGGCTGTGAATCTGCAGGATTTGGAAACTATAAAGAAACAAGAGTGTTCTGATGCTAACAGGGCTATTGAAATTCAGGAGAGCCTATAGCTTAGTGATTTATATTCAGAGAACAAAAAGACAAGCAAAGAACAAGATGGACAAACTTCTGACAGGGGGGAAAACAAAATCAAGTGAAGCTCATTAAACCGACATTTTGGACACTGCTGTTCTGGATTAAACACAAACCTCCTCCAAACAGGATTCACCAGAACTACTTTCTACCACAGAAATAGTCCCTGTGAACAGTGACAGCATGCTTGTGGATTATCTAGCAAATATGTTTGTTTTTTGTTAACTGATCCTTTGAATCATAATGGTCGAGGGTTGATCTGACAGGAGAAAACTAACATGTAGTGGGCTTTTGGTTTGTGTGTGTGTGTAGCACTATTTCTACTCCTGCACATGTTCACATAAATCACTGAGTTGAGCATTAAGTTAAGCAGCACAGCCTCCTCTGCATCTATCTCTCTCACACTGCCTGTATTTCTTGCTCCACTTATCCTCAGTGTTGCCTGCAGCTACTCATCTGAGAACAGAGCAGAGAAAATGAGGAAATCAACTCCAAAGTGGAGGAGGATGGTGTGTAAGAACAATCATTGTGCCAGGAGGCACGATAAGCCTTTGAATATAGGAGGTTCATTTATGGAAGTTCTTAACCCTGTTGCTTTTTCTGTTTCTCTCTTAGAGCATCAGTGGGTTGTTTGCAGACTGTCAAACAATGAGTTCACCAACTGAGGGTGTCACAGCCAGGTCAAGAGACATTTTAATCAGACATTCACACACAATGAGACGGAAGTACTGAGTCAAACATTTGGCCAGCAGGCATTCACCACTAGTGGCTAAGTAGAATTGGTAATGTGCTCTGCGCTAGAAAGCACTAATCCAATTATACTGCGGGCCAAATGTGGTCCTGTATTGCCCTCTTTAGGAGGAAGAGTGAAGTCAGTATCATCTGCTGTCTCTGACATAATATTTTATTACTGTGACTGTGGAGATTAACAGCAATCACTCCAACCATGAATTTTCATGTGAGCAGTAGAATTTCACATTAATTTGATATACATATGTCAGATTAGCCTGTACAATTCTACATGACTGTCATGCCAAATGATCAGGGGCCGTACTGACAAAGCTTCCCAGTGCTAAGAGTTGCTCCTAGTGATGAAATTCTAAGAAAATACTGACTGACGTTTTCTTAGAACTTCCCCTTAAAGTTAAAACTAGGTCCTTGTTAAGATAAGTTATTCACAAAGCATCTTGGACCTTAAGAGAGCTCCTAAGGTGAAAAACTGTTCATAGCAGGAAGGAGGACTTTTAAGAAGCTTAAGAGTTTCGATCTCATTAAGGATATGCACACATTTCCAACCTAACAAAATAATGCTATAATGCCAGAAATAAAAGTATCACAATACTAAGATATTTGAAAAACTGGAAAATTCAACAGTGCAGCAGTGATGACTATTGTCCGTCTCAACCTTCCATCAGCAGAGTGATCAAACTAACAATGACAACACTTTCGCAGTCAGCAGTTCATGTAATTTCCACTGGGTGTCCAGGGAAAAAGCCTGAAATTAAAAGTCTGGTTTTGTTTGCAATTTTATTTATTTCAACCCAGTCTCACTCCTAAGTTGTCAAAAACAAGTTGCTTTAGTGACGTGAAAGCCATTCTTTCACATCGACATGATATCCATCCAGTCGCCATTATTGTTTAAGGACACCCGGTAACATTAGGGGGAAATGTGGTTAGGGTCTGAGAAGTCTGAGCAGGGCAGGTGGATGGTGGATGGGTCCAAAAACCACTGACTTTCACCCGGGAGGCCCGTGTTCACTTCCTGTGAGGTTGTTAAGCCGAACCCTGTTCTTTTTTTCTAAACCCAACTACATGCTTCTGTTGTCTAAACCCCACCACGTGCTTTTGTTTGCTAGACATAACCACGTGCTTTTGTGGTTGAAGGGAAAAAAAGTCAATCCACTGTGCTGTACCAACGTAGTGAGTTTATTTTGAAAGAGAGTGTATGCAAACAGTACATTTCCTGTGAACACTGAAGTAGACAGTGTCCCAGAACATCAACAACCAACACACCTAGGGTACCTTGCACGTCGTATCTTGATGTGGGAAGTCAATGACTAAATGTTGTGACAGCCCTGGCCTGTATGTTCTTGATGTTGCCTCTCAGTCCCTCTCTCTCTGTTTCCTCTCTGAGGTGTGGCCTGATTACCTGATCTGGAGCACCTGGGCTAGGTGCCAGGTGTCAAAAGTGCGACCTATGTTGCTGTAGTGACAATGGATACATGGAAGGCTTGAGCTTCTCGTTACACTGCCACCTACAGGTTTGGCATGCTCTTGTGTATATATACACAGGTAAGTGTAAACGAAGATCTTTTTGAAAACGGAGACAGTGAAATGTCCGTTCATGAAAATAGCCGGCCACGTGTAAACGGCCTCTAAAAGGCAGAAGCTTCAGTGCTTCTCCTTCTGTCTCCATCCTGGCAGCACCCTTGTTGGTTTTGTTGAGCCTTTTGCACACACAACACCATGCAGCACATTCTCACACACCCACATGCACACTACTGATCCTACTGACTTAACACATCTTATTCTTTATCTCATTAGTTAATAATTGTTTACTTTAATAAATTACTTAATTTACTCGTATTCTGAGTCCTTTTCCTTCTTTGCCATAACCTCTCGAGCCAGGGTTATGACAATGTCGATATGTGACAAGGCTGAAGTGAGAACATGTTTTTTATTTCTAAATAATTCGTGCCACAATTAAAATATAACTGTTTGAATAAATCTGTTAAAAGGCCTCTCTCACCTCTTTAAAGTGCAAAATGGTTAAGTCTGCCCCTGCACGGAGATTTGTCTCTAAATGCAACTAGAGCTGAGTAAGTGACTGCCTTTGCTGCTGGAGCACTAACGTACACTGTCATGTCTTTCCCCAAGAAAGGGAAACTGGATTTCCAAAAGAGAAAAATAATAATAATACATTGGATTTATATAGCGCTTTTCAGGATACTCAAAGACGCTTTACAGAGAAAAGAAAAGAAAAAGAAAGGAAAGGGAAATAAAGCAAACTGACTTTGTCAATAAAGAAAAACATTCAAAAAAGGTGTGTGAGAGAGACATGGATCAAGAGAGGCAGTGTCGGGGGCCCATTGAGACTGCTTATGCATAGGGCCCAGAATTGGGTGCTATAACCCTGTTCATTGTTAACACAATAAACACTTAAATTGTACTGTGTTTGAGTTTTGTGATTTGTGATGAAAGTGTATTAAATGCATAGAGAAAATGTAATGTATTTGGTAATGTTTATCAAAAGAAAATTTGCAACATTTACATGTTTAGTAAGTAAAATAACTAACAACTAAAATGTTGGACAGAAAATAAACTCTAAAAACTCATTACTTCATAGCAGTAGATATTACAGAAGGTCTGCTCAATATTTTGATGAAAGCAATGTTCCTGTGTATGAAAAAAATAAATTGACTTGGCTTAATAAGTCTAAATAAAAACTTAAATATAGTGAAGTAATTTTAATATCTTCACAAATATTAATTTGTACCACAATAGCCGTAATTAGAATTATAATATTAATACTTTAATTAATGTTGTTGTAAGCTACTGTCATTACTGTCTGTCCTTCATCTCTCTCTCTCTCTGTCTCTCTCTCTGTCTCTCTCTCTCTGTCTCATTGTGTCATACAGATTATTGTTAATTTATTATGTTGATCTGTTCTGTACGACATCTATTGCACGTCTGTCCGTCCTGGAAGAGGGATCCCTCCTCAGTTGCTCTTCCTGAGGTTTCTACCATTTTTTTTTCCCCGTTAAAGGTTTTTTTTTTTTTTTTGAGGGGGAGTTTTTCCTTATCCGCTGTGAGGGTCCTAAGGACAGAGGGATGTCGTATGCTGTAAAGCTATGGAGCTCGAACAGTCTCAAAATGAATAAATGCACACAGAAATTAATAAATGCACAAAAAAGGATTCACAAATGTATTTGGGGATTTTTATATGTATGTATATACATATATATATATATATATATATATATATTAGAATTAATATATATATATATATGTATATATATATATATATATATATATATATATATATATACACATATATATATATATATATATATATACATATATACATATATATATATGACTAAAACACAAACACATTTTCAATGCACACAAAAATATGTTTAATTCCATATATAAGTAAAAGAAAATCCACATATAAAAAATAAGATTTATAAAAATATTTGTGATGCACACACAAATACTTCTTGTTTTAAATATGTGCAATTGAAATTCACAGATGTACGCATGTAAAAGTATTTGCAATTTTCATTAAATACATATTTGGAATGAAACTTGGAACCTATTTCTCATTCTTCTCAGTTGATACCATACTACATCAGAACTACATCAGAACAGCCCACGCACATCTCCACATCTCCACAAGCCCATAAAACACTCCTTTTTTTAATTTCTTTTTTACTTCCTCTTTCTTTCTTTCTTTCTTTCTTTCTTTCTCTTTCTTTCTGTCTTTCTTTCTTTCTTCCTTTCTTTCTTTCTCTTTTTATTTTTATTTTCTTTCTCCCCATTCTCCTCATTTACACTCACTTAGAATTCTTACTATATCGTTATTATTATTATTGGTTATGATTGTGATTATTATTACAATGATTGCGATTATATTATTATTACTATTATTATTGATTATGATTGTGAGTATCATTACAATGATTGTGATTATATTATTATTATTATTACTATTATTATTATTATTGATTATGATTGTGAGTATTATTACAATGATTGTGATTATATTATTATTATTATTATTATTATTGATTATGATTGTGATTATTATGACAATGATTGTGATTATATTAGTACTATTATTATCATTATCATTATTATTATTATTATTATTATTATTGATTATGATTGTGAGTATTATTACAATGATTGTGATTATATTATTGTTACTATTACCTTTCGCTGCTATCTTGCCTGTCTCCCGCTGGGGCTCCCCGTTGGGCTACATGGGGCCTGGTAGGGGGACCCCTTGCTCGCCTCCCTGAAACCCCAGTCTGGCCTCACCCTTCATTGCAATATATAATATCATTGCAATATAAATTACCAGTTATAATTCTAATAATTCCAATAATTATTCTTGGTATGGTCATTATCATAATGTATTGGTTTATATTATATTAGGTTATGTTATGTATCGTATTATATCATAGTGGATTATTATGTTGTGTTATATTATATCATATGATCTTATAGTATATCATTATATATTATATTGTGCTATTATAATATCTTATATTACCTCGTATTATATTATTTTATCTTACATTATTATGTACTATATTAACATATGCCATATTGTATTGCAGGTTTTTTATTTTTTTATTTTATTTCTTTTTTTCCTTCCCCTTTTTTCCAATTTATATTTTTACTTTATTGATTTTTTTTATTTTTTTTATATTATCTATTCCATATTGGACATCATAATACCATACCATCTGTTTTTCACACACACACACACACACACACACACACACACTCCTACCTATATACGTATCATTGTAACTTTATGTTGTTTTCTGTTGTTGTTTGTACTGTATGTCCACTGTTTGTACTCCACTTGGTGTAATGTATTTGTCCTCTATGTCACCTTGTCTGTTGTCACATAATTTCATCAATAAAAAAAAAATATACAGTACAGGCCAAAAGTTTGGACACACCTTCTCATTCAATGCGTTTTCTTTATTTTCATGACTATTTACATTGTAGATTCTCACTGAAGGCATCAGAACTATGAATGAACACATGTGGAGTTATGTACTTAACAAAAAAAGGTGAAATAACTGAAAACATGTTTTATATTCTAGTTTCTTCAAAATAGCCACCCTTTGCTCTGATTACTGCTTTGCACACTCTTGGCATTCTCTCCATGAGCTTCAAGAGGTAGTCACCTGAAATGGTTTTCCAACAGTCTTGAAGGAGTTCCCAGAGGTGTTTAGCACTTGTTGGCCCCTTTGCCTTCACTCTGCGGTCCAGCTCACCCCAAACCATCTCGATTGGGTTCAGGTCCGGTGACTGTGGAGGCCAGGTCATCTGCCGCAGCACTCCATCACTCTCCTTCTTGGTCAAATAGCCCTTACACAGCCTGGAGGTGTGTTTGGGGTCATTGTCCTGTTGAAAAATAAATGATCGCCCAACTAAATGCAAACCGGATGGGATGGCATGTCGCTGCAGGATGCTGTGGTAGCCATGCTGGTTCAGTGTGCCTTCAATTTTGAATAAATCCCCAACAGTGTCACCAGCAAAACACCCCCACACCATCACACCTCCTCCTCCATGCTTCACAGTGGGAACCAGGCATGTGGAATCCATCCGTTCACCTTTTCTGCGTCTCACAAAGACACGGCGGTTGGAACCAAAGATCTCAAATTTGGACTCATCAGACCAAAGCACAGATTTCCACTGGTCTAATGTCCATTCCTTGTGTTTCTTGGCCCAGACAAATCTCTTCTGCTTGTTGCCTCTCCTTAGCAGTGGTTTCCTAGCAGCTATTTGACCATGAAGGCCTGATTGGCGCAGTCTCCTCTTAACAGTTGTTCTAGAGATGGGTCTGCTGCTAGAACTCTGTGTGGCATTCATCTGGTCTCTGATCTGAGCTGCTGTTAACTTGCGATTTCTGAGGCTGGTGACTCGGATGAACTTATCCTCAGAAGCAGAGGTGACTCTTGGTCTTCCTTTCCTGGGTCGGTCCTCATGTGTGCCAGTTTCGTTGTAGCGCTTGATGGTTTTTGCGACTCCACTTGGGGACACATTTCAAGTTTTTGCAATTTTCCGGACTGACTGACCTTCGTTTCTTAAAGTAATGATGGCCACTCGTTTTTCTTTAGTTAGCTGATTGGTTCTTGCCATAATATGAATTTTAACAGTTGTCCAATAGGGCTGTCGGCTGTGTATTAACCTGACTTCTGCACAACACAACTGATGGTCCCAACCCCATTGATAAAGCAAGAAATTCCACTAATTAACCCTGATAAGGCACACCTGTGAAGTGGAAACCATTTCAGGTGACTACCTCTTGAAGCTCATGGAGAGAATGCCAAGAGTGTGCAAAGCAGTAATCAGAGCAAAGGGTGGCTATTTTGAAGAAACTAGAATATAAAACATGTTTTCAGTTATTTCACCTTTTTTTGTTAAGTACATAACTCCACATGTGTTCATTCATAGTTCTGATGCCTTCAGTGAGAATCTACAATGTAAATAGTCATGAAAATAAAGAAAACGCATTGAATGAGAAGGTGTGTCCAAACTTTTGGCCTGTACTGTATATTTGGAGATTGTTACATTGATATATGAACTGTCGAACCTGCATTTACAAAGTGCTTTTAATTTGTAAACTTCCCTGCATTTGTGTGTTTTTGAGCTTGAGTTTTGAGACTCCCCTGACGTGACTCGATTCATAAATGCATTTTTAGCCAGTAGCTCTAACTGCTTCTCTGTGTACCGTGCTCACAGTGCCCATGTCTCACGGTCTCGTGCAAGCGCGCACACGTGAGCGCAGTGCACAGAGAGGCAGTTAGAGCTACAGGCATTGAGGCTAAAAACAGAGTTCTAATGACGTTTTTCCAAACAACTTTTTATGTCAGGGCTTCAGGACACTTGGATCACTACAGACAATGTGAGGAGGTATTTTGTGGTTTTAATTATGTGTTTTTGGATGTTTTAATCTGGGGCGCCGTCAGCCTGCATTAGGTGGAGTTGTGCTGCTACCCACTCCCCCCTTGGATCTTTGCAAGTGTTGTGAGGACTCTAGAACTTCACCAGAGCCTCCCTCGGCATATGGGTGAGTAGATAATGGCTGAATTTTCATTTCCTATCCCTTTAAACACCCATTCTGGGATACACAGTGTTAGCCCACCTCACCTGACCTCCACGAAAATGCAAATGCAGGGAAGTTTAAAAATTAAAACCACTTTGTAAATGTAGGTTCGACAGTTCATATATCAATGTAACAACCTCCAAATATGTATTTGATAAAAATTGCAAATACTTTTGCATGTGTACATTTGTGAATTTCAATTGCACATATTTAAAACAAGAAATATTTGTGTGTGCATCACAAATATGTTTATAAATCTTATTTTTTATATGTGGATTTTCTTTTACTTATATATGGAATGAAACATATTTTCAAAATGTGTTTTTGTTTTGAGTCATATATATATATGAATCCCCAAATACATTTGTGAATCCTTTTTTGTGCTTTTAATAATTTCTGTGTACATTTATTCATTTTGAGACTGTTCTAGCTCCATAGTAGAGGACCTGTGCTTGAGGACACACACCACCACCCCTATGAGAGGTGGGGTGAGAGGGATATATACAAATTTATATTATAGGCTGTGTTCTGTGAAAATACCTTTTATATGCACTGCAGTATTGGTAGCATGTACCTGAACATTTGACATTTACTTTTTTTAAGGTACTTGTACATTACTGTACATTTTTACTCTACTTTATTCTTAAACTCTGCATTTCAGGGAAGGGGAATACATATTTATCTGGCAGTTGTAGTTACTGGTTACTTTACAAATTAACTATTAACCACAAAAAAATATATGATAAGCTTATAAAACACAATACATTTTTAAAGCTCAATCATTAGTCATATAATATAATAATTTACTTATAACTGTCATGGGTTAAGCTACAAAACAAGTTTCTCACACACAAATAAAACTCTCCAAGGACACAGTTCAATTCAGGTTCATCAAAGCCTTAAGCCCAGAAAAGAAAAAAGTTATTTCAAATGAATATTGTCTATCACAATAGCAAAATGTTCAGAGGAACTCTGCAGATTTTCACTCTGAATTACAGCTGTGTTGGTTTCTGTTTGGGTCTGGTCGTCAGCAGTTACACCAAAGAGTGACTCAGATAGTGTCATTAAAAAAATTTGAAGACACAAAGTGTTCAAAGGCTCTAATATTACACACAAAAAAGCTCAAATTTGACAAAAGCTTAAAACACGAATACAAATATAGGTATCAGTCAGTGCTTTGCACAGACATTTTTGGTGACAGGTGCTCATGCAAAAAAGGGCAGCCCTCATAATTAGGCTATTAATAAAAAAATAAAATGTCATACAGTAGTACATCTTTTACTTACTTACAAATCTATTCATTTATTTATTTCAATCCCCATACAGTGATGCAGACAATGGTACCATTTCATATGAACATTGCAGAGGTCATATATTAAAGTTACAATGTGTAATTTACGTGGTTGTTTATTAGCAAATATCAACTATTGCTTTCATAAATATATATTTACTAAAGTGTAATGCAATTCACATACAAATGGAAGCTTTCTCGTAGGCTTAGAATGATTTCTCTATATATACACAGGCAGGGCGTGGTCTGCTGGAGGCTGCCGTCTTGTGTCGCCATATTTGAATACAGTGGCCGAAAGGGATATACGCGCTTCGCCTTTCGCATTTATCTTGAACTTGCCATCACTGGAGACGGTTAAGGTGAAGATCAATCCGGGGCGCTTCTGCGTGAACCTGCTTTGTACTTTTATGATTCTGTCACACTTTAAATGGAGGAACACACTTATGTTTTGCCCCGTAAGAGGGAAACCACGCCACCAAATAAAAGAAAAAGATCAGATAAGCGAGGACGGGACAAAACGCAAGTGAATATCAGCATTGCTCATTCCAGGTGGAAAGAACTCCTGAAGGAGAACGATGTCACAAGGGATGTGGAGGTTGCCTGCTTTCTGCTAGACAGGTAATTCAATCTGATATTTTAAAATCATTTTGGCTTCATGTTTGCAACTACTTTTCCCTCTCGTCTAAGTTCGAGTGACGGCTATGTTTACGTGCTAACGTTATCCTAGCCTTGGCTTACGTTATCCCAGAGCTACAGCTAAATGGTTAGCGTAGCCTACAGCCTAATCTGTTGATTCCTCTCGCGCTGCTGCGAAGGCTGCCATCCTCTCCTCCTCCTCTTCCCTCTGGGTAGCTGATTCACACCTCTATGCCTGGTGGTTCCTGCACCGCCTCTAACGTTACCCCCTCACCCCCTTCCTCTCCCTGGTCTTCCTCCTCTCCCTCTCCCTCTCCCTCTTCCTCTTCCTCTTCCTCATCTCCCTGTGTCCTGTGGAAAAACACTCTGGAAACGCATATATTATAATCGTACCAACCTATATTTGCCGCACTGTGCCGTGACTATCACATAAAACGTGTTATTTTAGCATTACTGTGCTAATGTTTGCTCGTGTTACCAAAACAATTAGAAATAAAACACTCCTAACATATATCTCACAGATAACCTATATCTCACTGGTAAGCTATAACATATCGTAACATGGTTTAGATTCCTAAATAAATATTCACCTCATCGCTAGACACTCTCTGCTGTCTCCGCAAGGCTTTTTGTCCTACGAGGCCACCGTCACTTACCCAGCGGGAGGGGTGAGTGAGTGTGCGCAAGTGTCGTCACAGCCAAGTTAAGTTAGTGCATGCAAATCAAGCGCCCTGCAGTGGAGCATCCATGTCTCCCTGACCTGCATTTATGGACAGTCAGGTTATACATCTGGCTACATCTTTCCCACATCAAATATCCGTGATATGTGCGTAAAAGCGCACACAATTCCGTGTCCTCTCACCGCGGATGCTGTGATTTGATGGCCCGGTACTCATTATAGCCCACTCTTATAAGACCCAATAATAATAATAATAATAATAATAATAATAAGTTACTGTGGACCTATATGCCATGCCTTTTAATAAAATTACCAGAAGAGTTTGCTGAAAAACAGGTAATGTCAGCCTGAATTACTCACGTGAGTCCCCAGTGAAAATCTCTGACATGCATGGGGAATACAGCTTCTACAGGCTCACCATAGCTTACTGTCAGGACTCAGGGACCAGAATTCGGGATGGCGGACCGTCGGGATGGCGATATTTCGGCGTGGCGGCCTGTAACTGTTGGTTAAATGGCCCGTTCGGTTGGTATTCGGATAACTGGGGCTTTACTGGTATAATGCAATAGCACCACCCAGCGGTGAAACCCGTGTACAACGCCTGGGGTCAAAACCGATTTTGTGAAATAAACGCCCGGGCTACTATTTGGAAAAATATGGTATATGTGTTGTAAAAGCATTTTGCTCTGCTGCTGTAGACAGCCTGTCTAAATGATGTCTTGAAGCCTGTCTGATTGTATGTGGGGTTTTTTTCTTCATGTCAGCATGTTAAGCTTGTATTTTCGGTCTCTGGAGACACTCCAATAAATTCGCCTATAAAGTATTGTACCAAATTGGCCTTTGTTTTACTGTGTTTCATACACCAGACCCCTTGGTTATCTTCTAGAAATGAGCTTGTAATTAATTTATTTTCTTTATTGTCTGTGAAGTTAAACACATGACTAATGATAATTAAACGTGAACGCTTTTGCCAAATTTGAATAAATTCCTTCCTGTTTAGGCTACAAGAATGGTATGGATGGACTCACGGACAGATTTATGGATAGACAATCCGAAAACATAATGCATCCAGCCATGGCACAGAGGCATACAAATATGAGCATGTTGAGCATATGGATGGACACAATCACCAGGTCTCAACCCAACTAAACACCTATTGAAGGTTTTTGGATTTTTTCTGGAGCAATATGTAAGATTGCTTTAAGTCTCAAAGGTAAAATACTGTGACTGTGATGCAACAAAGTATTTTTTTAACCCCCAACCTCGGTGTCAGGCCCCTCCAAAAGGTCACAGCATGAGGGCTTCTGAGGAAAGAAGAAAAAACAAAACACACATTTTTATTCATTTTATAGACATCTGAAATGTGACAGGGGCATTTCTTGGAGTTCAGGACATTGAGGGTTTAGCCTGGACCTCTGATTTCTTCTTTTGAGAAACAAGCTCTGTTCTGGTGCTTTTTTATGCACTGTCACCTTATTTTAATGCATCAATAATTATTATCCAGTGATATATATGAATCTGAAATGGGCCATATTGCACATTGACTACATTTACTATTGGTACGTTGAGTAAATTTTGATGCTAATACTTTTGTACTTTTACAAAGTACAAAGGACATGTACCAACAGACACAATTTTTTGATATATCATTTTCAAGGGCATTAATACATGGACTTACTTACATTCAGAAATATGTGAACATATTTGACAGCATAACAGCATTGCTCCAAGGGTCAGTGCAGCCAGTGTTCAGGGTCCCAAAACAAAGAAAGACAGAACATAAACTTAGTTACAATGACATGCTGTTATGTTTATTTATTTTTCATACTGTATACAGATAGCCGACACATAAATATAGTGTATGATACACAAACCCTGGATTTGTGAAGCATTGTACATTGATTTGTGAGACGCCCCCCGACCCCAAGCCGATCTAACACTAGTTTCTTGTTTCTTATGCATTTCTCTTTAAATTAGCTTAATGCTAACTTAAAAGAAGGCTAATTCGAACCAAGCCGATCTCGTAAGAAGGCTAATCTGAACCGAGCTGATCTCGTTAATGTTTGCCACTTGTCAGGTTAATGTTTTAATACTTCATTCAGCATACAGCTGAAGAGAAAACTTTCGATTTATTATTTTTATTTCTCTCCTCAAACTCTCTACAACCATTTCCTCAAACTTCCAGCCACAACCATGGCTACAACCAGGCAGGATTTGTGACTGCCATAAAGCCAATCATAATGCGTGACATCATCAGTTAGCGTGGGACCCCGGACAAATCTGGCAGCCCGGACCATACAATAGGTTCGTTCGAGATGAGCCAGTCCTGCGCAGATTCGATCACCGGCGATCGGTGCACAATGCATGCCAGTTAGTTTTGTGTCCGACTTCATCCCGACTTGCTCTGACGTATTACAAAAGTGGACAGCGATAAAGCCGCGAGAGCGAGGCGGCCGCAGTTTCTAGAGCCAGGCGTTGCAGTTGCTCTCCACCGACTGCACCGCCTGGCTCTCACCTGATCTAACAGCTGATTGGTTTAGACGTGGACTCAACAAGATGACGTTTTAGATAAACTACTCATTTTTGTTGTATTTTAGAGATTAAGACTGTATTTGTCTGACCTGAAGGTTTATTCTGTGAACAGAAAACATGTTGTGTGACTGATGGTGAAAACAAACTGATATATGGGTCTGATCACTTTTTTAATGAACTGACATCATTCCAGACAGGATGTAAGTGTGTCTGTGACTTCCTGTACGGACTGAAGGCTGCTGGAAACTGTCGGGAAATTGTCCGACTTCACTGCGGCTTTTTGTCACCGCCCCCCGCTGCGGCTTTTTGTCACCGCCCCCCGCTGCGGCCGCCTGCTCTCGTCTACTTTTCAGGCGATGCGCAGTTCATCTCGAACGAGCCTAATAGTATCCAGCTGCAGCCCCAGAGCAGAGGCCCCTGACGTGACACAAGTGCCCCTGGCATGATGCAAGTGACTTTTCTCCTTTTTTTTTTAACAACATTTTTAAGTAAAATTGCTTAACATAGCGTCTATAAATTGATGAACTGTCCATTTATTTTACCTTTATTTAATCATACAAGTCAACTTTGTTTTTTGTTGTTTGTTTTTGACCACCATGCGACATTCAAACCATCAATAAAAGAAGCTGCGCTCAGTGGGCGCTCCTTCTATATTAATATTCATATGCTTCGTTAACTACGACCTTTATTCATTTAGGTCAGGCCTTTCAAACTACAAATATTTCACCATTCAATGTGAGAAATCAATGCTAACATTCAAAAATAGCTGACTGTTAACCTATTTCGTGTGTAAGTGTGCACAATGAAGAGACAAAAGTCAGTTTGAGAAACTTAATTTTCAAATTTCCACAAACAATATCTGGTGGCCAGTCCGCTTCTCCTGGCAGCCTGCAAGAGACAGAAAAGATGATGAGCACATAATTTCAAGAAACAAATCCCAACTTCACCCCTGTATTTTTTTTTGTTAGCATTTCATCTGTCTTTTAGCCAGACTGAAGGCTTTGGGTCCGTCACTCTGCTTAATTTAGTGTTGTAACGGCCTGATCTCCGCGGTCCTCTTCGCTCCCCTCACCCACACTTGAGCACCCGTTCTAGGATACACAGTGTCGGCCCCACCGGCCTGACCTCCGCGCTCCTCTCCGCTCCTCTCATCCACACTTGAGCATCCGTCCTGGCCGCGGAGGTCAGGCCGGAGGGCCGCGGAGGTCAGGCCCGGGTGGGACCGTAGGTGAGTGGATCACAAGTCTCGAGCCCTGCCCTCGCCACTCACCAGGGACCTCTTCTAACAGTCACAGAATAAACAACATAGCTATTTTCTGCCAATTTATTCCAGTTAGCTTACCTGAAACCTACTGCGTTGAGATGCTGTATCCTGCGAGCTCAGTTCCACACAAAGACCGCGACAATACTATCCAGCAAAACACGTCACTTCTGTCATGCCAGGGGCACTTCCGACAAGCCATAGGCTTGTGTCACGTCAGGGGCTTCTGCTCCGGAGCTGCAGCTGGATGCTACTCTGACCATAGGGCCGGACACATTCTGTACTTACACCAGAACTGATGCATGCATGACGCAGGCAGTGTGGAGACCACATGTCCACTGGCAGCTGCATGTGTGGGCCCAACAGGGCACCCCTCTCCCATGACGTCTGGGAGAAGGAGGGAGAGAGTGGGGATAGCACTGCTGGGGCCAACAGGGCCCTCCGCCACAATGGGCATCCTGCCAACTTGTCTGCACTTAGGGGGATGAAGGCATCGGGTGTCTGCGACAGGCCTAACTGATTGATGGCAAAGCAACCCTCAGACAAGCGTAGCCCTGGGAGGAACCTGGTGATGCAAGGTGCATTCGAAGTGGCACCTGGTCTCCTGTCATTTTTGCTAAAGTGGCCCCCTGGCAAAGCAAGTTGATAATCCCTGGCCTACATATTTAAATCTATATAAATCTATATATAAAACATTCAGGGCTGAAGCCTCGAACAGCCAAGCCTAATGACTGCCTTGAGTCATGAGCCAAAAAGGTTAGGGACCACTTGTTTCGTCTTGAACTAGGCTTTATATTTTACAAGCTCATCATATGAATTAGTGTTTAAAATATGAATCCAAAAGTCTTGGCTAAAGCTGTCAGATACATGCACTGGTATAAAAAGTATAATATTTCTCTCTAGGATGTAGTGGAGTAGAAGTGTAAAATAGCATAAAACGGAACTGCTAAAGCAAGTACCCAAAAATTGTACACTACGATACAGTACTTGAGTGAATGTACTACACCAAGTTCATCATCAGATGTGGGAATTTCTTTTGAAAGAATGCTGCTGATCCCTCCAGTAGAGTTCAACACACCTTGACAAGAAGACTAGAGCATTCTGTTAGTTTTTTTTTTTTTTCATCTATTACCCATACAACCTTTCAAAAACCAAAACCTTAATTTGCTGAACCTTCCTTTTGATTCACCCTGGTTCAAACTCCCAGTTCCTCTGTGGGCTGCTTGAATATCTGGGTCATATGAAGTTGTAATTGCAGGCCCTTCTCCTTGCTGCATTGCAGTTTAACATATAACCACAAGGTGGCAGTGCTACACAGGTGAGACAATGGTGTGGTGCTCTGCGAACTGATCATGTCTGGCTGCAACTCAACATTTCATCACCAGTGTACATCAGAATGTTCACAGCTCCGCAGTTGGATATAGGTGAAGTGGAGATTTGAGTGATTAAAACTAACTAACTATTATCTTTGAATCTGATGCATGGACAATATTTGAATTCTGACTCTTTAACTCCAGGTCAGTACCGTTGCCTACCTGCCAGACAACGATGACAGTGATCAAATCCACAGGTGTGATATAAACATGTCACTGAAGTTCATGGACGTGCCATTGTTGCAGGTTGAAGAATGCAGAACTCGGACTGAAGAACAATCCAGAGGCAACTGTGAAGCCATGAAGAGGGAGGCGAGAGTCACTTCCCTGGTTGCCATGACAACATACCTGCTCCTTGCTCCAGTATCATCCCTGAACACAGAGACAGAAGTCTGTTTGATGTGAAAGAGGCAAGAAAGAGAGACCAACAGACACACAGAAGGAGACAGACAGCGAGGCAGCAGAGACAATGCATGCATTTTAACAGTTTCTCATCACATTACACTCAACTCCCAGAATACTGAGCAGTATCTCCCATTCTGATCAGGATTCAGCAGCATTGTTCTCACAATCCAACTTTACATCATTTCTTACAGTTACAGCATTGACACAAAGACACACACACACACACACACACACACACACATACACAGAGCATGATGGGAATAACTCACATTCCAAACAAGCCCTCAGCACTGCAAATTTGACAGAACCTACTCAAACTCACCACACAAGTGGGTGGACCTGAAATTCAATAAGCCTAAAACACAAAGGTTACTTCCACCCAGAGCCTCCAAACCCCAAATGGAATTTTCAACAAAACATTGCTGCAGTACAACTACATATTTTTGTAACAATTTGAACTTTTTAACTGAATATCTGGTATCTGATCACTTATATTGCAATGATCATCTTGTTTGGAGAGCTACACACGCTAAAGAAATTAACTGTAACTCACAATTTACCCTGTGCGGCAGACCCTACGCCATAGCTTATGCACGTGGCCTATGCCATTGAAAGCATTTATACTTGTGTGGTGGTGTGTCTGTGTCACTCTGCAGTTACACCTCCAAAACACTAGTCACACTAGTTTTGTTGATTCAAAACACAGCCAAAACACACATTAAACATGGCTTTATAGCAACAATTTCAAACACAAGAACACAAATCGGCTTCACCATAACTCGCAGCATTCACAGACAAACACTTGTCTTGATCTGGACACATTTTTCAAACAAATACAACATGCTAACGTTATTAGCACACGCCTATGGCATTTTACATTGTTTAGTCTAGTGGCTAGCAAACATTTCCTCAACTCATATGAAGCCAGGGACAACAGCAACATTTAACAAAGGTAACGTTACAAAACTCGGCTCCATTACAACTCATATGAATTAGCCTAGCAATGAGCGAAGATTTTCTCTGCTCATATGAAGCCAAGATAAATCCCGCAGCATAAATCCCTGAAGGAGAAATCACACATAAGACTTAAAATGCTATTTTTGTGGGGGCTTAATTGTCTTTCAATCAATCAATCAATCAATCAATTTTATTTATAAAGCCCAATATCACAAATCACAATTTGCCTCACAGGGCTTTACAGCATACGACATCCCTCTGTCCTTATGACCCTCGCAGCGGATAAGGAAAAACTCCCCCCAAAAAAAACCCTTTAACGGGGAAAAAAAACGGTAGAAATCTCAGGAAGAGCAACTGAGGAGGGATCCCTCTTCCAGGACGGACAGACGTGCAATAGATGTCGTACAGAACAGATCAGCATAATAAATTAACAGTAATCCGCATGACACAATGAGACAGAGAGAGAGAAAGAGAGAGAGATGCAGGTAATGACAGTAGGTTACAACAACATTATTGAAAGTAATAATATTATAGTTATAGTTCTGGCTACTGTGGTACAATATGTTGAAAGTATGTATTAATATCTGGCAGTATACATGTGTGACAATGGTCATATGTGTATAATAACAGTAGAAGTATGACTAATGACTAATGATGGCAGCAGCAGCAGGAGGCGTCTAGCAGGACCACGGCAGCAGCACAACCACACACGTCACGCTGTCCAGGCACCGCTGCAATATGAGTTAATCTGAGAGACAGTGGAGCACAAAGGCTCCGGAGAAGAAGCAGAGTTAGTGACATCCAGAATGGCCGAGTTAGCAAGATGCAGTAATAGAATACGAGAGAGAGAGAAGGAGAGAAGGTGCCCGGTGTATTATAGGGGGGTCCTCCGGCAGACTAGGCCTAAGTCAGCCTAACTAGGGGCTGGTACAGGGCAAGCCTGAGCCAGCCCTAACTATAAGCTTTATCAAAGAGGAAAGTCTTAAGTCTAGTCTTAAATGTGGAGACGGTGTCTGGCTCCCGGACCGTAACAGGAAGATGATTCCACAGGAGAGGAGCCTGATAGCTGAAGGCTCTGGCTCCTGATCTACTTTTGGAGACTTTAGGGACCACGAGTAACCCTGCGTTCTCAGAGCGCGGTGTTCTGGTGGGATAATATGGCACTATGAGCTCACTAAGATATGATGGAGCTTGACCATTTAGAGCTTTATAAGTTAACAGTAGGATTTTTAATTCAATTCTGGATTTTACAGGGAGCCAGTGCAGAGAAGCTAAAACAGGAGAAATATGATCTCGTTTCTTAGTTCCTGTTAGTACACGTGCTGCTGCATTCTGAATTAGCTGGAGAGTTTTTAAGGACTTACTAGAGCTACCTGATAATAGGGAGTTACAGTAATCCAGCCTAGAGGTAACAAAAGCGTGGACCAATTTTTCTGCATCTTTTCGGGTCAGGATAGGCCTAATTTTCGCAATATTACGCAGATGAAAAAATGCAGTCCGTGAGGTTTGTTTTAAATGAGAATTAAAAGACAAATCTTGATCAAATGTTACTCCGAGGTTTCTTATGGTAGTGCTAGAGGCCAGAGCAATGCCATCTAGAGAAACTATGTCATCAGATAAAGAGTCTCTGAGTTGTTTGGGGCCAAGAACAATAATTTCAGTTTTGTCTGAATTTAACATCTTTGCAATTTATTGTTTCAAATCTGTAAAATTAAAGTAAATAAAAAGCTTCCTTTCCACTGAGGTAAATGGTTTCAGCTTACAAAAACAGACAGGAGGTCTGCTTTGCTGCGACATGTAGTTACATTTCTGTAGAGGTGCATGTCAGGCTATGGTGTAGGGTACAGCGTAGGGTACGCCATAGGCTCTATGTCAATGCAGAGCCTACACCATTATATAAATACTCAACACGTTCTCATCCCAAGTTGTCACATAACATTGCTTTGTCAGTGGACTTTCATGTCTGCTTATTACATGCTAGGTTTCCTCCTGCTTCTGCTGTTGATGTTCCAGGACATTCATACGTGAATCGAACGCTGGGCTCCCATGGGAAAGTCTGGGGTTTGTTGGACCTATCCACTGCCCCTCCCACCCTCCCTATAGAATACCCCAGGAATGAGTCCAAAAACCAGGAATGAGTTAGCATTTTACCTGATGCCCTCATCTTGATGCCATGGGTTAAGTGAATGTGTTTTTGATTAGACGCCTGAAATAAGGTCTGTGGTAAAAACAAGCTGAAAAGACTTTAATGTTTTGTTCTACAACATAAAATATGTCAGTAAATTCCCCATTCATGACTTTTGAAGCTTTTATGTGTTTTTAAAAAGACACTTGCTAACAAGATGCTAAATGAGACTACAAAACGTCATCACGCCGAACACGGCTTTAGAGCCTCATTATGGGGCAACATTCAGTTGTTCAGTCGTTCAGTCATTCAGTAACGTACAGGTGTTAAAGGCTAACATTAACTTTTTACCTCTGGTGATTGCAGTTGGGCTTCAGAAATCATGAAAGTGGTGTTAATTTGTCAAGATCATTTTGCTGAACAACACGTATAAGTACCATAAATATTTGTTAACCACAGAGTTTATTTTCTGCAGTAATCCAAAATCCAATAGAAAATTCCATAAGCGTTTTGACGAGGGAACCAGGGTAATGCTAACATCTGCATCAACCTACAGAAAAATGTCATCCCTGGGGCACTCTATAGGGACTTCCCAGTTCCTAATTTTATGTGGCCACTGGCAGTATTTCAAACCAACGCAGTCCAACAGCATATCATAATGCCGTGCAGAAGGCCAGCATATCATAACACTGAAAAGTTCTGTCTGGCCACGTTACAAACTGTCGCTGCCATCAGTAGGTCATACCGGCACTAAAGGTGGCTTTTGGCATCCATGTCTGACACCGAAATCACTGACATGGTGGCGGTATTTGACGACTTCATAATGAAAACAGGCTGGTAAGTTTCCATAGAGTGCTTAACAGTTACAAACTGCATGGGGTCCCAGAGGAAAATGTTGCTGCTCACAATAGTCTTTTCATTGCTTCAGTGACTCAGCTTCTTACTTGGAGATTACTAAATTCTGGTCTGTTTCTTCTAAACCCATTTTAGGAGAAATAAGCAGCAAAAGAATAAATCTAGGAGTTGTTTTGCTGTGCTCAGAGGCTTCTCAGAGGTTTCTCAACTCTGAAGACAAACTGAATACACAGAGTTCAGACTTGAATTTGATCACTGAGACCAATTTCTGAGATTGTGCATGCTCATTTATAAGCCAATCGAGTTTTCTTTTGGATCTTACTGTTATCTCAGACAAATAGAGATGACTGCAGTGAGAGCTGGACAAGAGCATTTTAAGATCTTAAATAAGGATTAGGATGAGACAAGAGGAATCTCAGAATCTCATATGTAATGCAATGTTATATTGAGTTCAGTTATATCTAGGAGAAATAGGCTAAACAAAGAAGAGATCTCAGTTTGAATTTTCCAATCCTCTGCAATGAAATAAATCACAGTAAATCAATTATTCATTTTCAAAACATATAGTTTTCACTGTTACCTCATAGGTCATCATCATGTTTAAAGCAATACATAAAGTTGCTTCAAGAAATGCTGGCAGTGTGATGAATCTTTGCTTGCACCTCTCAAGCCACAAGGCTCATAAAGTGGGATAGATCAGAAACAAATTACAAAGGAAAGAGCACTAAGGATCAATGTGTAGCCCATGGAATATTACTATATATTTTGAACTGGTGTTTTGTTCAGACCATATACATTTAAGTAGAAAAGAGATATGATAATCAAATTTCATCTGATCTTATGATCAGATATCAATGTGTAACCCAAACAGCTCCTACACTCGCTACTGTAAGAAAGTGGACCCCATCTGCAGCTACACAACAGGAAAGGTCAGCCCTTAAACACTGGGACATTGTTGGACATGTGAAACAAGGAAGAGGTGGCCTTAACCTTGGAGGGAGCAGACCATCTTTGCACAAAACAGCCCAATCTCAGCACTGAGTCGCCTCTTAAGGACAACAACGACAGTGGATGAGATGGAAGTGAGTTGAGAAGAGAAAGTTCTCTTGGAAGAAGTTGTGGGACATGGAAGCATCTCAAACTAGCTTCATAATTCGAGCCACCTACGATGTCCTGCCATCTCTGAGGAACCTCAGCCAATGGTACAGCAAAAACCCAACATGCCCCCTCTGTCCATCTCCAGCAAACCTGTAACACATCCTGGTTGACAAACCTGACACAAGGTTGTTACACCTGGCAGCGCAATCAGGTGCTAAATTGTCTAGCAGCTACCCTGGAGACCAGACAGACATCCATCAATGCCCTACCTCCTCCATCATTCCATCCCACAATTACAAAAGAGTTTGTCTGTGAAGGTGCAAAGCAATTCAAGGCCTGTACAGTAAAATAAGACATCAGCCAACTGGGAGGGGTACCAGACTGGAGGTTACTGGCAGATCTACATCAGCGTCTATGCTTCCCATCTGAGATCACCTTCCCTAACCTCTACTAACTATTGAGCTCACTGTGCTTTGGGAGGATGCTGTGGAGGAGGCCTACAAATGCAAGAGCCTTAAGTTTGCCAAGCTAGCAGCTGACACTGAGGAATGTGGCTAGAATGCGAAGATTTGCCAAGTTAAAGTGGGACTGCAGAGGCTTGATCTCCTGTAGGCTCGACATGTGGCTTTGAAAAGTACACAATTAGCTCTTTGGCACTGTGGCTGCAAATCACCAGAGACCCCACAAAATGATATTATCACGATACTTAAGTCACAATACAATATCATAACAATTTTTAATGTTTTGTGATATGCTAAGTATTGTGATAACAAATATCGCAATATATTGTGATTACTTGTCAACATCTGTGTAATGAAGAGCACTTCGTTACCAGTGACATTTTCCCTTGTAAATAGTTCTCAGACGGGCTTGTATTAATGCACTTTATGATGACAGCTTAACATAGCACTTTAATGACTGCACATGGCACTTTAGTTAACAATTTATGCACTTTAATAGCAGGGTTTGCACAGAATAATTTGCACAATGTATATTTGCACATTTCAATCAGTTATTTAATGGCATTATTTATTGAATATTTAGCACCAGTATTTATTGAGTGTATTAAACCATGATTGATTGGGTCTTCTGGCAGGTGCTGAAATGAGTACTTGGCTCTGCCTGGAAAAGAGAGAGTAGTTAGAAATTATTGAGGTTACGTGTTGTGCCGATGCTTCGAAGCGTGTGTTGAGTAATCATCGTCATTGATGACGTCTGAAGCCTCGCTGCCCAGCAGTACCACGTGACTGGTTCAGGAAGTGGTTCAGATCTTGGTGCGATGTTTGCACAGAAGTGACACAGAACAGGAATATTACCCCTCCTGCCATTATTATATTACATGACACTACATCACAATACAATTTTTGCCCAAATACACTATATTGAAACTTATATGGTATACATTTTTTTTTATCATATTTTATTATATATTATCATTATTATTGTTGTTGTTGTTGTTATTATTACTACATATTATTATTCATAGTCATTCCCAACAGCTGTTACTGACACAAAATACCGTGTATCACAGATTGCATGGTTAAGATCACAGCTGCCTGTTTTACACACTTTGGCCATCATGTGCTTCATGTGCACATGAAGCCTCAAGTAATGAACCCTTTTCTGAACCAATTTGCTGGAAAGCTTCAGTGCTTCATCTCACCATCACTATGTGTGCATAACTGACATGCATCAATTAACGTCATAAAAGTTTGTGTGCTAAAAGTAGCCTGGTATATTGTGTAAAAGTAGTGAGCACATTTTAAAGTCTAATGTTTAAGTTGTGCATTTACACTTACCTGTCCTGTCCTGTGTTTGCTCCAGGGTGTTCGGGTAAAAGAGGTCCCCGCAGGTACAAACACCAATATGAACATTCCGGGCGGAACCAAGTGACAGGATGGGAGAGGGGGGTGTTAACAAATCGGTGTGCATGTTTAATAATTGTTATTAGGTTTATGTGCGTATTTTAGGGGGTAAATGTTGTAGGGTAATCTTGTGCAGCCAACAGCTGCCCCTGGGGGCACTGATTTATGTATACTTGCCTTGTGTAACATGCCTCAGTTCTGTTATGGGCACGGCCAGTGAATACACGTTACTAAGAGACACAGCCCGACTCTGTCTGTTATTTATATGCACCTACACTTGCAACATGGTGTCAGAAGCTGTACTGGAACCCAAAGTGAGACCTATGTTGCCTGTTGCTTGAACAGCGTGCATTTGTTTTGCTATAGGCTTAGTTAGAAGTTTCAGTTAGCCTGCTAAGACGCCAAGACGATGGCTTCCAATATTCCGCCACCGGAGCCCATGAAGATGACTGGGGATCTTAACAGCAACTGGGCCAGCTTTCTATCAGAGTTTGAGGATTGTTTGCTTGTGACCAGGTGTGGAAAGTCATGACGCTTGTGCGGCACTGCTAATCACTTTGCCAAAGTATGTATGAAAAGAGGCCAGCAGGCATGTCAGTTGAACGCTGTGGATGACCTGCCGCCAGGGGACCCGGAGGACAGCGAGCGTGGGGGCTGTGAACACTCAAGGGAAAAAGTGGTTTGTAAACCTGCCACTGCACAGAGGGGTCCAGAGGTGCCGGCTTGACTCTGGAGCCACCTGCAACGTGATGAGCTTGAAAGACAAGATGAGACTGGGGCCTAAAGTGCCTCTTCAGAAAAGTCTCACCAGACTGAGGCTCTACAACAGTGAGTGGATGAGCTCAATGGGCGTGTACAGCACACAGTGTGTCATCAGGGGCAAGACGCCCAGACTGGACTTTGAGGTCGTGTGCACCAGCCAGAAGCCCTTGCTTTCAGGGGAGACATGCGAGAGACTTGGCCTGATACACTTTACCATTCCCAAAGAGCTGAATAAAGTGGAGCACTGCAAGACAGGTGAGCTAACCAAAGACTGTCTCATTAACACTTACAATGTTGTGTTCACCAGCCCAGTTGAGTGGGCTGGATAGCACTGTGGCGCCCGTCCAGTGCACACCAAGAAATGTCCAGGTGGCCCTCAAGGCAGCTGTTAAGGCACAGCTGGACCAATATGAAAAGGATGGACACAGTCACTCAGCAGCCTGATGACAACATTCTGGACGCCGTGGGGTAGAAAGCGATGGCTGAAACTCCTTTTCGGCGTGTCAGTCGCACCGGAGCTGTACCAGAGGAAACAACATGAGCTGCTGGCCGGTTTGAAAGGGATTGAGCCCATAGCTGATGACATCCTCATAGTCGGCTGTGGGGACACGGAGGAGGAAGCCGTTAGCGACCACGACGCAAATCTCATTGCTCTGTTGGACAGATGCAGGGAAGTGAAGCTGAGGCTGAGCATAAAAAAGCTACAGTTTTGTGTGAGGGAGGTCCGCTTTCACGGCCACATACTGTCGGCGGAGGGCCTCAAAGCTGACCCCGAGAAGGTCAGGGCAGTCCTGCTTCGATAACTATTTATCGAGGTTCATTCCCCACTTGTCAGAAGTGTGTGAACCGCTGAGAAGGTTGTTGGGCAAAGATGTGCCGTGGCACTGGGTGATGTGACTACAGAGAACCGACCAACGCCCGCTGGTGTCAATCTTCACTGAGCCCCTTCTCAGTGCACTAAAGCGCCTTCAAAGCATCCTCCTCACACTTCAGAACTACTGCCTCACGGTGATGTACAAGCCAGGCCCTGAAATGTACATAAGTGACACGCTCAGCAGAGCCACCACCCCGCCACAGAGAACGGACACTCAGTACAGACATGAAATGGTCTGCAGCATGCAGCAGGTGCAGTACGACGCAGCAGCCATTCAGCAAGCAGACTATTTAAACGTCACCAGCCAAGGCCTCGCACAGTGTTTGAAAACACACAGAGGAGGATGTGTGTCTTCAAACACTCAAGTCGATCGTGCTGGGGGGATGGCCAGAACACAAAGAGGAGAGCCCCATAGCCATCAGAGAATACTGGGCCATCAGAGATGAAATAAGCACACAGGACAGTGTGCTTTTTAGGAGCCAGCGTGTCATCATTCCGAAAGCTATGAATCCTGAGATGCTGAAACGGATCCACTACAACCACGTGGGGGGTGAGGCTTGCTATAGACAGGCCCGGGATACTCTCTACTGGCCAAATATGCAGGGGGAAATCAAAGACTATGTCCAGCAGTGCTCAGTGTGTAACTAGTATGCACACGAGCAACAGAAAGAGACTATGATGTCACACCCGCTCCCCACACGTCCCTGGCAGCTGGTGAGCATGGACTTGTTCAGCTGTGCAAGGCAGGACTTCCTGCTCATGGTGGATCACTATTCAGACTTCTGGGAGATCGATCTACTCCCAGACCTGTCTGCAGAAACAACCATTTGAAGGTGCAAGGCACAGTTTGCACTGAGGTTGAGAACTCATCTCCCTGTGGCCAACCAGCTGCTAGCACCTCAGGTCATCACTGGGGGTCATCAGGCAGCATAGCTGACATTTGAAAGATCTGTGAGGGATCTGCCAGAGCTGAACGTCAGCCAGCCCGTCAGGATGAAACCACTCCCGGGTGACAGGACGGGCCGATGGAGGAGAGGTATATGCATGCAGCACGTGGGACCGCGGTCCTATTTCGTCAACGTGGAGGGAACCACGTATCGTCGCAACAGGGTTAATCTCCAACCAGCTAAGGTTGCCCCTCCATAGCCGTCAGCCCACACAGAACGGCCACCGGAGAAGCCTGTGGGCGCGTGTGCAGCTGAAGGGGGCCATGTGAGCGGGGGCAGCGCGGAGGAAGTCGTCAGCAGCCCTGCGATGTCTCCAAGGTCGTCAGCCCCGAGGTTGCCGCCATCTCCCCCACAGGCTGTGACCACACCATGCTGTGAGTTACAGGGCCGAGCCTTCTCCCGGAGCGGGAGGCAGATTAAGCCTCCAGACAGACTTGACCTCTAGGTCATACACTGTGCTGAGATTGACACACACACACACACACACACACACACACACACAGACGTGCGGGACAGTGGGCGTTGTTTAAAACACACACACACACACTGGACTAAGGACATTTAACCAAAAAAAACTAAACAAAAACTGTGATGTTCACTTCTAATGTTCTTATTCTGTTGTTTTGTGGATGCTCTGACGCTACCATTTTGTTGTTATTGTTCTGCAAAGGTTTTGGTTGATACTGACTTGCTGTCTCTTCTTGATGCACTATTTCCATTGCACTATTTTGATAGTGGGATATGAGCACTAATGTTCTAATGGATAATACTATTCATTATATTGTTTGGTATTGTATTCTACTAAAGGAAGGGAGATGTTGTAGGGTAATCTTGTGCAGCCAACAGCTGCCCATGGGGGCACTGATTTATGTATACTTGCCTTGTGTAACATGCCTCAGTTCTGTTATGGGCACAGCCGGTGAAAACACGTTACTAAGAGACACAGCCCGACTCTGTCAGTTATACACTACACTTGCAACAGTAAGTAGCAGTAGACATGAATGGTAAATATTGTGTGTTAATTGTATTTAGTATTTATATTCTATATGTTAAATACAAAGGAGACAAAATATGTGTGTATCCCTGTACGTGGAAGGGACTGGATCGTAGTGTCGGTGACACAGTATAAAAGGTGCCAGTTTCAATCTGACTGTGTTGCCAGTCAGATATCCATGCTCTGCTTATACACCATGTCTGTCTGTATAAACAGACATGGTGTATATCCATGCTCTGCTTATACACCATGTCTGTTTGCCGCTGTGGTTCCAATAAACAACCTGCTAGTGATGGTGAGATGAAGTTTCATGAAGCACTGAAGCTTTCCAGCAAATTGGTTCAGAAAAGGGTTCATTACTCGAGACTTCATGTGCACATGAAACCACCTGATGGCCAAAGTGTGTAAGACAGGCAGCTATGACCTTAACCAGGTAATCTGTGATACATGGTATTTTGTGTCAGTAACAGCTGTTGGGAATGACTATGAATAATAATAATAATAATAATAATAATAATATAAAGTTTGATTTTAAAAAATGTATACCGTATAACTTCCATCAATATCGTATATTTTCTAGTGTGTATATTATGACTATACTGTATCACTTACATGTATAATAAACTGTAATTGTTTTGTGAATGCATCCTATGTGTATATATTACATTATTGGTTGGGATGCTCAATATTGGGTTTTTGCCAATATCCGATATGCGAATATATAGCAACTTACTTGGCCAATAACTGATAGCAGTATCACTATATTCACCTTTTGCCTTACCTAATTGGCCCACCAACACATGGAGACATGAAATACAGTGCTTTTCAAAGTATGAAATATTAATTAATTAATTGAGGAAGTAAAACAAAGCATGTTACCGATTCTGATTCTGTTTATTTTAAAGCCAGTATCAGCTGATAACAATGATGTAGGCTACCAATATTATCAGCATGTTGGCAGATTCCAATAGTTCATTTTAAGGCCAATATCGATAACATGCTGATATAATTGTGCATCCCTAATTATTGGATTGTAAGTATTGATGCTATTGATTGTATCATAATGTACACATCACTTTAATGTTGAATCTGGTAAAGGTAGAACAAATGTTATCTGTTTTACACATCTTAATCTATAACAATATATTATCATTTATTTTTTGAATGTATGTTGAGTCAATAATCTGAATCTGCAAAGTAACAAATGACCAAAGCTCTGAAATAAATATGTGCAGTAAAGACAATAAAATACAATACTATACTTGAGTACTTAATTACTTTTCACCACTGGCTATGTCAGAGCTTTAGAAAAAGACTTAGTTGTAATCATAACTAGTATGTTGCTGTGAACAGTATTTACTAGTCCAGTCAAAGACTGGGAAATTCTGTATCATCCATATGAAAATGGCATAGTAGTACAAGGCTGTTGCCGCAGCAGCCCGGGTTCGACTCCAGCCTTTGGCCCTTTGCTGCATGTCACTCCCTCTCTCTCCCCCCGTCATGCTTGTCTGTCCTATACATTAAAGGCTAAAAAGCCCCAAAAAATATCTTTAAAAAGAAAAAAGAAAAAAAAGAAAACGGCATAGTAACTGCCTTGAGTCTGGTGTCTTAGAGTGCTTTCACACCTGTAAAGGAGTAAACATGACATTGTTTCGACTGACGATGATTGGACAGTTTTGGTGTTTCTCATCAGTGCATCATCAGGACACACATGGGAAATAAGATTCTGGTGACTGACAGAAGTTTCTGCAGCACCACTCTAACACTTCTAAAGTGTTTATATTTCTGTTCTTTGGTTTCACAAAGAGCTCATAGAGAAATAACTGATTGTAAGCATTATTAGGAGGCTATTACTAGACTGCAGCTCAATAGCTTGTTATGAATAATGACTAACATAGAGACAGGATGAAAAGAGAGTGACCTATACAGTAATGATTCCGGGCTTAATACTTAGGGATCACAGTCACACACATTTTAATGGACTTAATGAACAGACAAAGTACAAAGAGTCGGATACAATGATGGCAATTTAAACAGCTTTTTATTCAGGGGAAATACCCTCACTAACATGCATATGTGTTACCATGGTTACATGTATGCATTAGCACATAGGTTATGGGATACACATGGCCTTTATCAGGATCAATTATGAGATCGTGGACAGATTTCAGGATCAGCAGATGGATTGATTACTCGTTGCAAAATTTGTATATCTGCTATCATAAAATCCTGTGGTTAGTTCGTTTCCTTTCACACCACAAACAAAACGCACCAGAGTCCATTTGGAAGTGGATCAAGACCCACCTTTTTGAGTGGTCTCGGTTCACTTGTTTGGTCCACACCAGGGTTCGACTGATAGCTTTCACACCAGCCCAAACGAAGTCTACTAACCGCACAAACGGACCTGAGTTTGTTTTAATCGAACCAAACAGGTTAGGTGTGAAAGCATCCTTAGAGTTTGAAGGAACGTTAAACAGAAGCTGCAGGTTAATCAGGCTAGATAATGAACGAGCTAAGACAAAGTAGTTCTGACCAATAAAAAGCTCAGGGAGCATGTTTAATAATTTGTGCAAACCAATACACGCTCCTGCCAGAATTTCATATTTAGAAAGTTATTAGGCTCACATTAACATGTTGAAAACCTTATCAGATTCTGACTGAAAAGCCTGTTGCACCATAGAAGTCACCAAAATATAAAGCTCTGTTCTCACTGCTCAAAAAACCCTCCAACACCCAATAACATTTGGTTTTTGTATGTAAGGGGAAAGGCTCCAATTGGCATTCGCATCCAGTTCAAATGAATTTCGGGTATTTATCGTCTCTGGCTCCAAATTTTAGCCCCCATAACTGGCGAGATGCAATGTCGTGCCACCACAAATTTCAGTCCGTCTCGACCCAAGCAGCATTCAAACATCAATCCAAATGAGTCCGCACCGAGTTTGAAAAGAGACTGAATAAGTAAGAGTTATTTATAAAAATAAGTAACCACCATAAAGTTTTTACAGGCCTCTATGCTGCTTTCTACTGTTTTCTGACCTGTTTTCTAGCCTGTCATTGAGGTTCAATGTGGCACACTACTAAAACACACAGAAAGGCATACTCATCTGCTGCAGAGCCGTGTACACTGCTCAGGTCTACTGGCAATGGGAAAGGAGTCCATAGCCTTTTTTTAGCTATTTTATCTGTGTCAAAAACCCCCCCCAAAAAAACCCAACAACACATACACAGGTTAGAAAGTGATGTTTCCCTTTCCACCAAAATTAGCTTGTGTATACAGGTTTTTAAACATGGATAAACCCCCTTAAAAAAGGCTATGGACTCCTTTCCCATTGCCAGTAGACCAGAGCTGTGTACACGGCTCTGCAGCAGACAAGTACTGTATGCATTTCTGTGTGTTTTTTGTGTGTGTATGTCACATCTGATGTCATGGACAGGCTAGAAAAAAGGTAAATAACAGTCGAAAGCACCATGAAGACCTGTAAAAACTTTACAGTGGTTACTTCTTTTTATATCACTCACTAATTTGGATCAATGTTTGAGTGCTTGGGCGAAAAAGAGGCTAAAATTAGTGCGCTCATCTGGGTGCTGTGTTTCCATCAATGCCAATCAGAGCCGGAGCTGATAAATACCTGTGACTACTGCAGAGTCATTTGAACCAGGTGTGAATCCCGATTTAACCCTTTCCCATTACATTAAAAATCCAGATGTTAGTAGGTGTTAGTTGTTTTTTTGTGGAGTGGAAAGAGGTTTTAGAGTCATTATCTACAAATCTGGAAGGTGCATCAGATGTCTTTTTTCTTAGCCTGTCATGTCCGCAGCTTATTGACTCTACTGAATGTGCCCTTCACTGTGTGGGACTTGGTGACCACTCCATGTAACAGAAGAAAAAGAGAGATTTGTCTGTGTATGCTTAATAGGTGGAGATTGGAGTTTTACCAGCAGTGTCACAACTCCACACACAAATGTAAAGAAATCCACTGTTTAAGGTCATGTATGCACTGAGATCCATCTGTAATGAATGCAAAAAACAACAACATAATTTTAGTAATTTATTCATGTTGGATGGTGTAAGTCTGTGAACCAGCCCACCAAAGTGTCCAATCTAGCTCACTGAATGACTTTGTATGATGGCAAGATGGCACTGTATGAGACGACAGCCTATCCAGTCGCTCTGCAGCACTGTTTTTGTTTTTACCTTTTTCTTCCCCTCTTTTCTAACTTTTCAGCCTTTTTTTAGTATTTACTTCTTCATGAAGGATTTTACAAGTATCCCATGGATACAGCGGACTCAAAAAAACACACGGGAGTCAGCTCTCTCATTTACTCTGGAGAGGAGTTGCTGGCTCTTAGGATGAGCACACCTGGACAGAGACACAACATCCCAACGGAGCTGCGGAGGCTGCAAGGCAGGGGCTAAGCTAAAGGCTAGGCTAGCAGACAATCGGAGGCGCTTCAAACCATCGATTCCCTCCGTGATTATGGGGAATGTCAACTCCCTGCTGAATAAGATGGACGAGCTGGCCGCTTTGGAGAACCAGCGGATCTACCGTGAGTGCAGCTTGTTCATTCTGACGAAGACATGGCTAACTGATAGCATACCAGATGCTAACGTGGACCTGTGGGGATTTACAGCAGTGAGAGCCGACAGGGACGCGAAAGCATGTGGCAAAAACAAAGGTGGGGAACTCATCATATATGTCAACAACCGTTGGTGTAACCCCGGCCATGTCACCGTGAAGGCGGTTTTGTGTTGCTCACATCTGGAGCTGCTGGCCGTTAGCTTGTGGCCATACTATCTACCGAGGGATTTCAGTCACGTGATTGCCCTCTGTGTTTACATTCCTCCGAGAGCAGATGCGGCCGCTGCCTGTGAAAGGATACACAACGTCACAACATGGCTGCAGATGCAACATCCTGAGGCCTTCATAATAATATCTGGAGACTTCAATCATGTCACCGTGGACTCTACCCTGGCTGCTTTTCACCAGGTTGTCAACTGCCCCACCAGGAAGAACAGGACGATTGACTTACTGTATACCAACGTTAAGGAAGCATACAGAGTCACCTCCCCCCACTAGGTAAGTCAGACCACAACCTGGTGTACATACAGCCCCAGTACACCCCCCTGGTCCAAAGGCAGGCTGTCACCACTCGCTCCATCAGGAGATGGACTCCTGAAGCAGAGGAGGCTCTGAGAGACTGCTACAACACCACAGACTGGGATGTGCTGCTGCGTGCACATGATGATGAGGACATCAAGGGGATGACTCACTGTCTCACAGACTATCTCAACTTCTGTGTAGACGTGGTTGCCCCCACCAAGACTGTTCAGTGTTACTCAAATAACAAACCATGGGTAACACAGAGAGTCAAGGTTGTCCTCAACAAGAAGAAAAAGGCCTTCAGGACTAAAGACAAAGAGGAGATGAAAGCAGCACAGCGTGTGGTGAAACGCTGCCTGAGGGAGGCAAAAGACTCCTACAGGGAGAAAGTGGAGCAGAAGCTGAGAACAACATGAGGGAGGTCTGGGAAGGTGTCAGAACCATCACAGGCCACAAAGCTAGGACCAGCACAGGGGGGGAGGGTGTGGAGAGAGCGAAAGACCTGAACAACTTCTTCAATAGGTTCAGCCACTCCACTCCACCACCCACCCACCCTCACTGCAAACAACCCCCCCCCCCCCCCCCCCGCCCCCCACCCCAGTGCATCTACACCCAGGCAGCACAGCAGCACCCTCCTCCCCTCCTCTCCCCCGAAGGCCGCAGCCACCTTGCACCCTGTTCTCACACCCTCACCTCTCTCCAGACATTTCTCACCTCTCTCTCACAGCAACTCCAGCTCCATGCCCCCCACCTCCCCTTCCACAGCAGCTATGCAGCCCCCCCCCCCACACACACACACACACACACACACACACACACACAGCCTCCTCCCTGCATCACAGCTGACCAGGTGAGAGGAGAACTGAGGAAGCTCCGGCCCCGGAAAGCAAAGCAGCAGGACCAGACAAGGTGTGTCCCCGTCTCCTCAAGACCTGCGCCGCTGAACTTGGTGAGCCGCTTCAACGGGTCTTCAACATGAGCCTGCAACTCGGGAGAGTGCCCACCCTCTGGAAGACATCATGCATCGTTCCAGTTCCAAAGAAGAACCGGCCCAGCGAACTGAATGACTTCTGACCGGTGGCACTCACATCACATCTGATGAAGACTCTGGAGCGGCTCTTCCTCAACCTCCTCAGGCCTCAGGTACAGCACGCTGAGGACAGCCTACAGTTTGCTTACCGAGCAGAGGTCGGTGTGGAGGATGCCATCCTCTACCTCCTACGCCGAGCCCACTCGCATCTGGACAAGGGGAGCAGCACTGTCAGGATCAATCAATCAATCAATCAATCAGTTTTATTTATAAAGCCCAATATCACAAATCACAATTTGCCTCACAGGGCTTTACAGCATACGACATCCCTCTGTCCTTATGACCCTCGCAGCGGATAAGGAAAAACTCCCCCAAAAAACCCCTTTAACGGGGAAAAAAAACGGTAGAAACCTCAGGAAGAGCAACTGAGGAGGGATCCCTCTTCCAGGACGGACAGATGTGCAATAGATGTCGTACAGAACAGATCAGCATAATAAATTAACAGTAATCCGTATGACACAATGAGACAGAGAGAAAGAGAGAGAGAGAGAGAGAGAGAGAGAGAGAGAAAACTGGACATGTGAAGTCTTTTCTTCTCTGCATGCTCTTTGTTCTTCAGACAAAGAGAGCTACCTCACACTTCAGTGAGACAAAAGTCTCAAAATTTGATTGGACAGGTCTTTTAAGTGACATGCCCCTCTTTGATGTCACCAAGGAAACTTCAGGAAAGTTGTGCTCTCTCAGACAAGTCCTTGTCTTGCTCGTGAGCTGTCGACCAGCTCACACCACCTCTTGCTCTTTGCCTTTGGCTGGACAGACCTCTTTTCCTCCTGGGCTCTGACCAACTCGGAAGTCATTGCCCCAAACCACTAAAGGGACGGAAATTGCTCACAGACTCTCTTAACCTGAACCAGTAAAGTTAAATGTGCAAGCAAAAGCTTTGCAACTAACTTTCCAGCGACAAGGAGAACCAAGTTCAGTTATCACCCCAGCGTCTAACTTTCCAAAGACCCTGAGCGACCAGCTTCCTCAGATCTGCCCCTTCGGAACAAGGACACAACAAAGACTGCTTCTGGAACCGCAGCTCTTTCCAGCCTTCCTCGGCCGGCTATCAAAAGGAGCACACCACCAAGTGACTCTTTCCTCCATCCATTCAAGGATCTGTAATGTAACAACTGGGCATAGTGTTATCACAGCTGTATAGGCTAAGCAAGACTGTTTATCTTGTTATATGTGATTTAATGCTGTTTACCGAGTTATTGTTGTGATTGTTTGCAATTAGGTTATTGGTTAGCTGGCTTCGCCAAAGCTAAGTGTTTAGTTTGCTTTTCGCAGACAGCATCATGCATGCAACTAAACATCCTCTGCACTAATCCAGACCCTTTGCAACACATATCACATTCACATAGACTCATTTACAAATAGGCTTTCAACAGAGCTACACCCAGAGAGGCAACTCAAAGTTCCCGCTTGTTTTCCTTTGTCTTTGTCCTGACCACACGGTCAGACAAACACCTCCCCCGATCTGAAGCCAGCTTTTATTTGGCCATGTTGTAGTTCTCTGGTGTTGGCCATTTCATATAGGCAAAACGGCCCTTTGATTACCTCACCCACCTTTGTCTCTCTCTCTCTCTCTCTCTCTCTCTCTCTCTCTCTCTCTCACACACACACACACACCAAGGTTGTATATAGTTAATTAGTTAGAATTTGTGTGTTTGGTTTTGCTTTGCTCAGTTTATGAATAAATATAATTTTTGGAATCATACCTGCTGTCTGTTTAATGTTGCACAAGAGTGAATGAATAGTCAGCCTCTGCTGCGTCAAGAACTCCGAAATCCTCCTTTACTGTTAATTTTGATGATGGTCATTCATTTCATTATTAATCAAAAATTCCAAATTAATAGTTTAGTGTATTTTATTAGACTGATATTTTCAACTGAATATCATTTTCCCTATTCGGGAATGGTGCTGCATAAGGTGGTTTAATGTACATTAAGTCACATTATTTAACATAATTAACAATAATTATTAATTCCAATAAACACAAGAAGTTTTTTCCTGATAGCCAACTGGATACTTTCATTGGAGATCTATTATAAGGTCAGGCCCGTATTACGGCCTAAGTCCCAACAGATGGTGCCGTCCTGTAAAACATAGCACTGTGGCCTAGATCACAACAAAAAGTATCCCCTCTTTCACATCATCACCAGTATAATTTACGTAAATGGTGCCTCCGTGTGATGCCTAAAACTGTTGTTCCCAACAATTGGTACATGGTCTGTAAGGCAGGGGAGAGCTTAACCTGCTTCCTGAATAGCTTCCACTTTAGTTTGATGTGGTGACGTCAAAACCACGCAGGAATGAAAATTTATGCACACATGACTGACTGAATGAAGAAAATATATTAAATATTGTTAAAATTGCAATTGCAAATGTTCATCATCTGTTTGTAAAAGAATTAACATTTTTAGAATGTACTTGTACTTTTTTACACTAAAAGAAAGGGAAACATTTTGAGGTGTTGTTATTTATCTCTTGTTCTGCAATAGTTGTTCTGGTCTTGTCCATTTGAGAACAAATTTGCCCATATGTGGCCTGTGAAATAAAGTGAGTTTGATGCCCCTGTTTTAAGCAGTGTCAGTGACGGTTGCATTTCATTTTGTCATGAGAATTTTTCTTTCAAGAAATTTACAAACGGTTGTGTGTGTGTGTGTAAGTACGTCAAAAATCATGTATGAACTATGGGTTAAACCAGGTTTAAAGCGGTGATCAAACTTATGGCTCAGAGTACTTACCCTTTTACACTGTCAGATTTTCCGTGAATGTTGGGCCATTTTGCCGGCAAGCTGCGAGCGTTAATACACACAGAGCGGGATTGGCGAGTTGATCCGAGGTGCCCAATTTTCTGCCTCGTAGGGTAGTCATATTGGTGGAACCTTTTTAGTTTACACAGAACGAGGCGGCCTTCCACCATGGGAGGGGCTTTTCAAGACTTGTGGGAGGAGCTGTTGATGATGCCTCACGTGCGACCCACTGGCGGTGGATAAACAGGAAACAGCTGATAGCAGGAATTAGCAAGCAGCTAGTAGCAAGAGGTAGACGCAAACCTGACAGACACTGTAAAGATGAGCAACTGGTGACACAAGGAATTGCGCGCCCTCCATGCCCTCGCAAACGAAGAGGCCATTAATCATCAGATGACGGGGACGGCGAAGAACAGGCCGACGTACGAGAGAATTGCCGAAGGACTGACCAGCCGTGGCTTCCCTTGGAATACGTCACTGTTTACGTCACACGCTGAGCTACACATTTTGTAACTTGTTCACGCCCCCCATTGCCCCGAAAAAGGCGCATCCTGTTTAACAAAAGTAGGTAGGCGGAATTTTGCTGCACTCCCCGATTTTGTTTTTATACTGCCAATGCTGAAAGAAGACTGATTGGGCTTTCCTGCAAATTTGCACAATTCCTGTTTAAAAAGGGCTACTGTTTGTTAATGGACAGGGAGAACAGATCAATAAAAAATTTGTTATTTATACAGACGATAATGAACACACCATTTTTACTGTCACAAATCCAGGTGGTCACCATTTTAAGTATCAGGGTATTGAACAGCACCATATTTTAACTCTAAAGGTAATAGACAATTATTTTGCTTCAAGGGATAGTTTGATTTTTTAAAGTGGAGTTGTATGGGGTACTCATCAATAATCAGTGTATAACAAACAGTAGGTGTCAATCAGCACGCCCCCACAAAGCTAAGGCCCCGTTTATACGACAACGATTTCAACTGAAAACGGTAAACTTTAGTTGCATTTTGGCCGATCCTTTACATGACAGCGGCGTTTTGGGTGCCTGAAAACATAGCGTTTTAAAAACGGGTTCCAGAGTGCAACTTTTTGGAAACGGCAGCGTCTCCGTTGTCATGTAAACTTGCAATATGCAGTTCCTCTGAAAACGGACACTTTTCGCACATGCGCATTACGGTTCCAGTCACTAGGCATGCCGACCGTCACAACAACAATGCTGAGCTCTGTTTGTGCTGCTCACCCTGTTGATTTGAAGTGAACTGTAGATCTGTTACTGTAGCAACTCCACCTCGTCGTCCATCCAGACAAAGTTATCTGTGTGTGCTTTCGCCATTGTGTCTTCGTTGTCGATCGTTTCAATAACATTGTCATATAAACGCAGAAGTTTTTTAAAATGCAAAGGACAGACTTTTCCGTTTTTAGAGAAACCGTTGTCATCGAAACAGGGCCTAAGTAATGTACTACTGTGGAGGAATCAGCAACAAAATGTATTTCAGCCACCTAAAGATAAGATAAGATAAGATAAGATAAACTTTATTGATCCCACACTGGGGAAATTCAGACAGAAAGTGGAGAATGACAATGAAAAGAAAAGAAAATAAAGATTAAAAATAGAACATATGTATATACAGTACATATACATATATAAATATGTCGAAAAAATGTCTCATCTAAAGAAATCAATATCAGTTTAAGTGTATGCTATGTTGAGACTATTTTCACTGCCTCATCTTAATGTCAGACAGTGATTTCCAACTGGAACATTAAGCCGTTATATTGCTTCTCTTCAAACCCAGACTCCATTGAGAAAAACAGTGATTTAATGCTACTGAACACAAGAGCTGCTGTCTATTGTTGCCCTGATCAGTTTTGTTTTTGATTTTTTGTGTGTGTTATTGACTCTGAAATGTGAAGAGTTAGCTTGGATTCACCAATGTCACACAATAACATAAACACACTTAGTGACCAACCACCAGCTCCCAAGTTCAGCAAGCTAAAATTACTGTTTTTGTCAGTGGGGTCTGGTGGCTTTGAAGAGAGTGTAGATGGGAAACTAGAGCTAATAACGGCTTCCCCGTCAAAATGGGCGGTTTGAGGGAAAGGTAAAGTGCTGAAAATACTCTTAACATAGCGTACACTTAAACTGATATTGATATTTTTAGGTGGGCCTTTTTATGGTGGCTAAAATATGTTTTGCTGCTGACCCCTCCACAGCATTACTTTGCTTAGCTTTCATGTCCAACTCTGCTCCTCCAAACTGGGGGTGTGCCAACTGACATCTACTGTATATATTATACTGACTACAGATAAGTAGCCTACCCAATACAACCCCACTTAAAAAAAATAATCCCTCTAACGGTGAGCGGTAATTTGGCACTATAATTCTTATTAAAGTCTGAATATTAAAAAATGCTTAACTGTGTGAAATCGATCACCAAAATAACCTGTATAACTTTAATATGATGGGCTCTAATAATACTATAGGTGCAATTGTTTTCTACCTGCATCTCCTGCTGCAGCAGTCTGCCAGGTAGAAAGAAGAAGGTTACTCTCTGCAATACCACAGTCCACCTGATTCCTAAAATATGTTACATTCAAACATTATGTATTCATGATGTTTTGCACGTTGTAACCTGTACTTTCAATGTTACTTTATGGTCATATGGGACCCACACTGAATTCAATGTATGCATCCAACCTGAGGGCCTCTTTTTGTTTTCTTAACAGATCTAATTCAACCGAGCCTGCTAACGGAGGCGGGGGACTAAACGCTAAAAGTGCTCTGACGTGCAGCTGAAGTATCCAATATAAAGGAAATTCGTCGTTCAAATCAGCCAATGGGAGAAGCGGAGTACCGTGTTGCTCCTCTCAGGGCCCCGTAGGGGCGGTGCGTGTCCTCGAAGACCCACCCCTCAAGGCCGTGGGGTTTGGTTGCACACAGGCTGCAGTTTCAGTTTGTTTTATTCACCATTTTGAGTAGCTGAAGGTAAAAAATTAAGAATATTTGCATTTGGAGGACAAGTCGCTGCCGTACTTTTATTTTTACGCGCTAGCTAGGACGGCGGAGTTGTGCGCCAACCTCGCTCCCCCTCGGTGTTTTGCAGAGCGGGAATCTATATTTCTTTTTTCCCCTGTGCTTTTTCTTCTCCCCCCCTTTGTTACATCCTTAACCTCTACAGTATTCCTGCAAAATGTCAAGACCAGTGAGGTAGGTGTGCTAAATCTGTCCTCTGCTCTTCCTAAGTTAATAACGACACCGTGTTGGCAAGGCTTCGCAGATAACGTGCACGTCTCGACCATGCTGTGTTTTATGAGCTGGGAATTTGTTTATTTCATGAAAAAATAATGGGAATGGGTGCGCGTGTGCTTTCCCTTCTTGTGTGTGCACCCTCTTTTCTAACATGGATCCCAGCGGTGTGGACTGTTCGCCATGTCTTGTGGAGATACGCGCAGCCCGCCGCTGTGTCGTGTCTATCAGGCTTTTATACGGATCCATGATGTGCATTGTTGGCTGCTATGTAGGCCAGGCGTAAAATTAGGCGGTGTGATTTAACCAGCTACGTTTTACGGCTCACTTAAGCCAGGCCTGACAATATTTTCCCTCTAGAACTGAGAATGAGAATATGGCTACCCATTCATCTAGGGGAGGCTCTAAAACGCTAACAACCCCCTACCCAGAAAAAAAAACGACCGGAGGAGGTGGTGTTCGGCCTCGGGGTTTGATCTTGTTGCCGCGCAGACTAGGCATGTCGATGCTTCAGGCTACTTGCATCGCATTTCACTGTATTTTTTAGCATTTTTATCTCTTCACAACAAATAAGATATTACTCGCCATAAATTACGTCGTTGGAAGAATTGCGGAGGGCACATACATTTTCAGTGCTGGCAGTAAATTAACACTGCTGGCTGATGTCAGAGGAAGGCGGAGAACTACAGAAGTCACCACACCCCCTAATGCAATATCTCCACCGTGATTATAACGCAGCTGTCTCCACAGTCCAACACATATACAAATTAAAAGTCCTTCAACTTGATTAGAAGTCATTTTTAGACTTTTATATTTTATTTAAACGTTCGCAGGTTGTGTCAAGGAATTTGTTAGGGACTGTTCTTTACGTGTTAGAGGAGGGGGTGGCTGGGGTGTGACTTTTTTCTTTTTTTTTAACTATTATCATTACAGTGAGTCTCCTCGAGGTCACAAATAGTTTTCTTTGAGCGTCTATTAGTTGCTTGGGGGAAATGCATGACCCTCCTTTCATCATAAATAACCATAATTTTCTATATTCACACCAAATGTAGGTAGTGAAGCCAATGCAACAAATAAACAACACAAAAGGAGTGAGAGATATCACCAAAACATACACCTAATTTCTTGAGCAGCGGCTGGCCAGGATAATATCTGTGACTTGGCATGGCAGACGTTATCAGATTTAAAAAAAAAAACAAAAAAAAAAACATTGGGTTTTCAGTCTTCTTATGCATACAGGAGTGCAGAATTGATTGTGTTTTTAGGGGATTTATTTAGTGGTTTATTTTTGTTGTATTTTAAATGGGATGTAGAGTAAAGTGATTTTGATGAAATATCACAATTTCATTTTAAGATTTGGTTATGTTTCCTGATAGAAGCCTTCTCGCGCATAATATGTTCATGTTGGAAATTTGAAAATTTGATGTCAGTTTCTGTTTTTACAGTTTCTTGCTATGATAAATGTTGTAATTTTTGTGTTTTTTTTCTGATGGTATTTGGAATAATTGACACTGTATGCACTTCCCCAAAGCCATAATAAAAAAATAAAAAACACATAAGTCCCTCCTCAGTGCTTAAACTTATTTGACAGCATTTTATATGTGCTCGTGGAGTCAGTTTAAAGTAAACTTCACTGCACTGAAGTAGTTACAGTTACTTACATTATTTATGTGTTGATTTTATTTTCTATGGCCAAAAACAAAAAAGAAAAGGGTGGCAGCTGTCTCTGTAATGGATAGTGTTAAATGGGCATATAATAACGTTTCATCGATCGCAGGCCCTTAAATTGCATCTAATCAAAATCGCATCATGGCAGACTTTGTAATATCAGCAAATATCTTATCATGATGAAACGGTGATTTTTACCCCCAGTGGTATCTATCAGTCACAAACTTTAATGTATACACCTGGAATGTCTCTAAGTGAAAATTAAATTATTTGGAAAAAGCCAGTCTTCGGGGACTATGAAAATAATGGAAGATGGAATAAGGTATGATTAATACGCTCAAGGTCTCAGTGTTATTAATATACATTTCAAGATTTCACTTGGATTAGAAAAATAAGTCCCCTCTAATATCTCAAACTATCATAACCACATCATCATCAGCAAGACACTTATTCTTACCAAAACTGAACACGAAAGTTTTGGTCACACACCTCTCACAGCACCGCCCCCCCCCCCAATTCCATTTTCATGCATACATGTCACATCTGCAGCCCTTTCTTTGAAAAAAATATCTTCCCCAATTTGTAATGGCATTAGACACAACTTATGTCTTACAGTTACTTAAATTGTGCAGATTTTATTTTAATCCAGCGATAGTTTCTGGTTATTGTGTGAATTAACGTATTGCACAAGGAAATCGGGGTTACTGGACTTTAATTATCTCCACAAACTTCAAAAAGACACATCATCTGCTACATGAAAGGCCTGATTGTTCACACGTGCTCACAGTCCGCGACGCCACACATGATTTTAGCTTAAGGCCAGTTCAGACAGACAATAGCATTGCGAGAAAAAAAAGTGGCCCAGTCATTCATCTTAATCAAAGCCAGTGCTCTGCAGATGCAGAGGACGGCTCTGGCAAAAAGTTGAACCTGGCACACCTTTCACCACAATGCATTTAGACACCATCCTGCAATGCATTACATTACCTCGCCAGTCAAACGTGCAGGTGTAGATTACTTTGTTACATGAAAGATGTCATTTGAAGTTGTGTTTGGTCTTAATGCCAGGCAACTTTCAATATTGACGATTAATGCTCTGCACATTCGGTCAGCCATTTTTGACATGTGCCATTGTTTTTGAACAGCTGTTTTAACGTTTTCAATTAGGTCGTGAGTGGCTGAAAGGATGGTGATCTTTGCCACATTTACAGATTTATACCCTACTCCAAACAACCGTTTTGTTCATATCACACTGTGCCTGTATGAATGAATCAACAAGTTCTTGAATATTCTTGGCCCAGTTGTTGAAGAAATAGAATCTGGATCAGAATGACCCAGATTTGGAAATCCCATGTTTTGTTGTCAAGCTAATCCATTTTACTTTTGTGCTGTTTTCTAAAGCAACATTGGATTGGATCACACTGATCCAGATACAAACTTTTCAAGATTACCAAATTCAGATAGCCACGGGACAACATATCACAACGCAAGTAGCCTGCCAATAAACACACTACAATAACCACTTATTACCATTTAGAACATGGCACTCTTAAATACTTGATTCTGATTGGTCAATCAACAAAATTCTGCAGTGTTTATTTCTTGAGGTATCACCGCTGCTCTGCTGTTCCGTTGCTAGGGACGCCATAGCAACGGCCTTAGACTGAGGAGCATCAAAATCAGTTAACGTTAGTCCACACAGGCCAAATAGGATCGGAGTGGCAAAATGCAGCATTTTCATCTCAGCCTCAGACTTACTGCTCATCAGGTCATTGGCAATGCTGTCACCAACCACAGCCAGCAGGCTGGTAAAGAGAGTGTGGTTTGAGGTCCAGCTCCATCTAGCCAGACATGGCAGAGAGGGGAACCGTGACCTGACGAGGGATGCGTTTGAGCTGAAGACAGATGAAAACGGAGTGGAGTATTTTACCCTTTCCCACAACCCCAAAACGAAAAATCACAAAGATCCCAGAGATCCATGCAAACAAATTTACAGAGGATGCATATTCGGAGGGCCACAAAACCCAAATTGTCCCGTCAAATTTATTAAAAAATCTTTATCTCTTTATTTTATTTATATATTTTAGTAGTAAGCCATTGTTATTTTTCAACAGTCACCGGCTCACTATACATTATCCCTTACATGTGCCACCACAGAGGATGAAACAGAGATCTTTGAGATCATAACTTTAAAAGAGAGGTACGCACTGTATGTTTAAACATAAATGTACAGCAAACAAGACAGCAAGAGGCACAACCCTGCACTCGTTCTTTATATCAAACCATATAAGTTGAGTAAGCTGACGTTAAATTATGCCACTTAGCTTAGTTAAGAAGCATGCTATACCAGCTAAATGTTACCTCAGATAGATGTGGCTTTCTAGATGGCTTCATTCTAGTATTAGACCTACTTTCCCTAATTTGCATTCACTCTTTATTTGCACATATATTTTTTAATTTGTAACACTGCAATTGAAAGAGGGACAACAAAGCAGCTTTCAGGAATCTCGACACTTGCGGTTAGGATGCTACACACAAACAGGTGAGGAGATATTAAGCAGTCAAGGATGAAGAATGCTGATTTGTGGAACACACACTTGCAGCGTTCCGCACTTCCGAGCCAGTGTAGCAGCAAACTTTATTTAATTTCTACAAATTTCACTTTGTTTGTGTTTTGATTAAAGATGGGTACCGAAACCCGGTACTAAATTAGCCCCAAGGCTAATCAAAGACCATAGTATTGATAAGCACTTTCGGTATCGTTTCTTTTGTGCCGGTGCTGAACTCCTCCACATACACACACAGACGCCTACACAACAACGTAACCGATGAACAGCCGAGTGGCCATGGTGGAAACGAAGTCAAGATAACTCAAAAATTACTCGAGTTGACAGGAGCTACAATACTTCATCAATACATGTGTTCAGCAAGCACGAACATGCAAACATGCAGACAGTGATATTCAATATGATCCGTCCTTAGTCTCTCATCCACCAACACTAACGTTATGTCTTAGACAAGGACAGCACGCTAGTTCGGCTGATAGCGAATTGTAACTAATAAGCTCAAATGACAGCTGTCTGTATGTAGACTAACATAAGCCCTTTTTAGATAGGAATTGTGCAAATTTGCAGGAAAGCCCAATCAGTCTTTTTTCAGCATTGGCAGGGAGTGCAGCAAAATGCCACCTACCTACTTTTGTATACAGATTGTGCCTTTTTCGGGGCAATGGGGGGCGTGAGCAAGTAACAAAACGTGTAGCTCAGCGTGTGACGTAAACAGTGACAAGGGAGGGAAGCCGCGGCTAGTCAGGTGGTGATAGTCAGGCAGCGATTCTCTTGTAAATCGGCCTGTTCTTCACCATCCCCGTCATCTGACGGTTAATGGCCTCTTGTTTGCGAGGGCAAGGAGGACACGCAATTCTTTGCCTCCCCAGTTGCTCATCTTTACAGTGTCTTTCAGGGTTGTGTTTCCCTCTTGCTACTAGCTGTTGCTAATTCTTGCTATCAGCTGTTTCCTGTTCATCCACCGCCAGTGGCTCGCATGTGCGGTGTCATCAACAGCTCCTCCCACAAGTCTTCAACAGCCCTTTAACCGATAAAATACGTTTATTTTAAAACACGCTCCTCTGGCTCTGATGCAGCCATCTCTATGCCTGAAGTCCCCACTCTTGGCTGTGTAACAATGTCCCGCCTACAGCCCCCACTGATTGGTTACACTGATTGGTTACACGACACAAGTGATAGCCAGTCAACACTGAAGCTTCTACATGCAGTGCCACAGACTTGGAGAAGCACACTGCTCCGTGAGCCACGGCAAAAAAAAAAAAAAAAAGATTTAGGCTAATCGAGCTCCTTTACCTAATAAAAAGAAGACAGAAGTTAACTCAAAATATAGCTGGCATGAGTGCAACAAACGTGGAAAAACAATTAGTGCATGGTCCGCTAGCATAATGCTAACATATGATGGAAATCTTCATAGACGCAGAAATTAGCTTCGGCGCTGCAACAGCATTACAGTGACAAACAAAGTGCAAGTGAGCAACTCTACATAACATAAGCAAATAAACTCAGAGCAATACATTTGTACTTACAGACATATGTTTCCTGTGCTCTATTAAACTTTAACCTTGTTGTTGTGCACGACTGCAAGTCTGCATATTCTTCTTCTAACACTACTCAACACTGAATAGGTATAACGACTAGGGCTGTAGTCATACAGAGAAAATCTTGGTCGACTAAAGTCGCACATAATCTTCAACTAATTGATTAGTCGTGGGGAAAAAAAAATCTGCACGTTATTTTCACAGGTAACTTAGCCTGTCCCCCCGCTGCAGGAAATAATGAATTAATCCTGGAAAGCTATTGATGTTGCACTTTTTCTCCTTCTAAAAGTAACACAGCGATTATTTGACTAATGAGAATTTGGTCGGATGAGAGCATAGCGACCAAATAATCGACTAGTCAACCAGGAGACTACAACCCTACTCTACACACCCATGGACTCGGCCTGTGGACACACACACACACACACACACACACACAGTGGCCTGTAAAGCATCAATGCAAAATTAATTGCAAAACTGAAAACCCGCTCTCCATAAAGATGTGTTGATCAGTGCAGGGCAGACCGAACGGTTCAATATTTTACAGAGAACCGTTGCATCCCTAGTAGAAAATAGTGTTTTCTATTATGAAACTCGTCAGAGTTTTGTCGAGAGCAGGAGGTGAGATGAAATTTGACAGAGGCTGCCAACTCGTCATTCTTTAGGCAGGAAAAACCCTAAGCTGTCTGTTTCATTACTTAATGTTCACCAAATACATATACAAATGTCAATTATCTGCATGAGAAATAAAAGGGAAAAACTTTTCTAATAATCATCTGCTTGCAGTCATCAATTTGACCTGGACAGACAAGATCGCTGTAAGAGGTTTCCACTGTACTTGCAAAAAGTTCTGGCACTGTTCCCCTTCCAACCACCACACACACGCACGCACGCACGCACGCACGCACGCACAAACACCCACCTTGCTCCAGTGTGGATAGATTTGTAATCAGTAAGGTTGTAAAGCCCAAGTTTTGTCACAGCAAAATATTCTGTTTGTTTTTTTTTGTTGTTGTTGTTTTTTTGGACAGTGATACCATTTGTGCAGGTATCACAAAGTCCGCCACAACATGATTTTGATTGAATTCAGTTTAGTGGCCTGTGATCAGTATGAGACAAGATATGTGACATCAGTAAAGATGTTTATTGTCTTTTTTCTTGGCTGCTTGTGCTTGAAAATGATTTTATTTTACCCTGTATTTTCTTTTTAAAGTTTGCATGTTTGTGTGTTGTATGTAACACACTTTAGGTTGAGTTTTAAAGGTAGTCACATAAGTAGGATGACGGAAGATTTATCTGTGGTTTTTAAGCTGCACCAACGCAGCTTTTAGAGGTGTGTGTTACCTGAACTATAGCTGGCTGCTGTCACCTGAGGCAACCCTCATACACTTTGCCAAATTAGCCATGGAAACTGTAGAAGCTAGACCAGTGTTCAGTTCAGTACCCCCAGCTAGAGGTCGTCTGTGACACATCAAACCAAATAATACAACTCAGACATTAATACACAGCAAACTTGTTTATGTTGAATTGCTGAAAACGACCCTCTATATTTTGTTGCCTACACCACATGTGAAGTAACTGTGTCCTGTGTAAATGTAATGTGATACAATGTGTATGCTTCTTCACAGGAACAGGAAAGTGGTGAACTACTCACAATTCAACGAGTCTGATGATGCAGGTAAGAGATTCTCAAAGATGTGTTTCAGTAGCGTATTAGTGGCAGTAAATGTTGGCCATGTGGATAAAAGCTATACTTTGTATGATATTTTACATCATGATATCCATGTATATTGAAATACAATACAATAAAAAAAAAAAAAAAGAAAAAAAAAAGGTAGAAACCTCAGGAAGAGCAACTGAGGAGGGATCCCTCTTCCAGGACAGACAGACGTGCAATAGATGTCGTACAGAACAGATCAACATAATAAATTAACAGTAAACCGTATGACACAATGAGAGAGAGAGAGAGAGAGAGCGCAAAACACTAAAAAAAAAAAAATAATGTGGCAGACAGTGTTGATGTTGTGGCGGGCCACTGCAAATAAATCAATACATGTTAAACACTGCACTAGCTTAATGAGCAGAGGCCAGCTAAATGTAGTGAAAAGTAAGTTTATTTCAGAAAGTATTTTCTTATTCATTCTATCGCACATGTACATTTTAGTAATTGGGTAAGTCAATAAAGTTTATTTTAATATAGCAACTTTCGCAGAGCAAGATTTCAACGTGCTTCGCAGCAATAAAAGTTAAAAATAGAACAATAAAACAGATAATTTATTTGCCAATTTTCTATACAGTATATGATGCTGCTGAAATAAAAGTCAGAAAGACTGGCTGACATGTGTGTAGAAATATGTGTCATGATATACAGTCTTGAAGTGCGTGATACAATTTTCCCCATAGTCTAGTGTTAAAGCAGTAAACAAAAATCTCAATAAATGGTAACATCGAATCACAATACTAAAAAGTTAATACATATCATCTCAGCACCCAAGTATTGTGGTAGTATCGAATCGGGGGAAAAAGTATGTCATTCCAGTTTTAATCTGGAGGCCCGTAGCAAGGCCTTTAGTTTCGATGCTTTTGAGTACAAGTAATGGATCAGGATTTAATGCTGGGTAAATTCAGTGTCACGGTCTCAGCATGACTATTGTGCCATCTCTTCTCTGATTGTTTTCACATATGCGTTTTAGAAGACCTACAGATATCTCTATTGAGAATCAGATAAAGAAATTCGAGAGAAAATAAGAGAGTGTGACTAACAAAACAATTGCTGTGTTACCAACAGCAAAAAATGCATGTGAGGGAAATACTAAAATCTTTTCCTTTCTCTGTAGATGAGGAGTATGGTGAGAACAAGCCTAAGAAGGTGCGTGCAGCCCCTCGTGAGCCCAAGCACAAACGCTCAAAGAACTCACAGGATGACAGGTGAGCCCTCGGCATAGATTGGTGGTACTAGCAATCCCTAGCAGCTTTCTGTAGCATGTTAAGTGCTGCAACTTTTTTAAAAAAAAGTTTAACACTTGATACAGAGAGGAGCAGAATGTGACCCTGAGGATACCAGCAGCTTGCGTATGAGTAGGGTGAATGCAACCAACCAGCGGCAGTCAGGCACACTCAGCACTTAGACACCAGTGTTTAACAGGACAGGTGTATCAAGGCTGAGGAGGTTTAGGCCTAGGTAGAATGAAGCGTTTAGGGGGTATGGATAAGAGGAAATAGGTAGTTGTGCCAAATCAAATACATGCTTCGGAAGGGAGGCAGCCAGGTGTTCTGTAGCAGTATTTGAGGCAGGACAGGACTGGTGGTTGAGCTGGGTAGTGTAGAGAGAAAGATACCCAGCTGGAGGAAACTGTGGGGGAGGGAAGAGAGCTGCATTTGATTCATAGTGGATGCAGCTTGTTATGTTAACTCTCTAAAATCTTTCTTTCTTTTTTTTGTTTTTTTTTTGTTTTGTTTTGTTTTGTTCCTTGGGCGTGGGTCAGTCTGCTTGAGCCTCCCAAGCCATGACATGCGTTCCATTGCAGCCAGACAGTAAAGCCCCTTTCCATGGAGCAATACGGTACAGTTCAGTTCAGTTCGGTATGCTTTTTTTCCGTTGTCACTGCAAAAAGTTGTGGATGGTACCAACGAAAACGTTCCGTACCGTTAACATTTTTGGCACCCCTTCTGTTGAGGTACTTAGCACACAGATCTGCTGCTAAAAGGTGGTGCTGTGAACACTGCAGTCCGTTGATTGGTCAGTAGCGGACGGTCACTCTGCTCAGGGCTGAGTTGTGGCTGGTTTCGAGGCTCGTGTAACCACTGTTCATACCGGGGAGAGTTTCATTAGGAGTAGGGCTGGGCGATAAATCGATTTTATCTATTAATTCGAATTTGTAGTTTAGGTCGATTTGTTTTAATGAAAATCTGCCACTGCCGCTCCCTGCTGGGCTTCGTAGTTCAGTTTGTGTGCTCACCTGTGTCTGTGAGTGTGTGTGCGCACGCATCAGGGCCAAACTCCGCTGTGCGCGACACAGAGAGCAGAGGAGGATTTTAGACGCGCACCGTGTAGGGACAGAAATGACATGCCGTTGTGTAATTAAGATAAATAAGTGTTACCAACGCCAAGCTGGCAGACCCCCGAACCGTAGTTAAGGGACCTCCGAAGACCATTAGCTCCTTTAGCTTGTGTTAGCTCGTTGTGGCAACAACACATAAACAACGGGACTTCGTCTGCGTTGAAGAACGGCACTTTATTTTCAGCACTGCAGGGATGATGCACAGCCTCTCTCATCAGTGATCAGTGTCTGACTTTTACATAGAGGGAAATGACTCAAAAACAGCATGCAGAACTGCATAGGCTTCTTCACTGTGGCTGCTCGATGTAAACAACATAACACATGCCTCACTTTCTTCCTGGGGCGCATCCGTCTGACGTCACACACCACACCCGGCGCACTAACGTCTCATACCACCTACATCAACTACACACATACACAGCTACACACACACACACACACACACATCAGGCTCAGCCTGTAACAAAAGGCTATTTAGTTTGTTTAATAAAAAGACAAGACCTGTTCTGTAGGAAAGGTAACCTTAAATGACTTCTGTTGTGATCCAATATGATGGTAGGGGAAACAGTGCCGTATGATAAGAAAGGGGTCCGGTGGAAAGCGATCACAGATGCAGTCGCAGTGTATATTGCAAGAGATATGGTGCCCATATATAGGCTAACGTGGAAAAGCTGGGGTTTATTCACATGCTGAAAGTTTTGGACCCCAGGTATGTGCTACCAGGCCACAAATATTTTTTTTGTAAGTAGGAGGGGGAAAAATCGATTTAAATTGTGAATTGGATTTGTTGTGAAAAAATCGGAGTTTTTTTTTTTAAGGCCATATCACCCAGTCCTAATTAGTAGACTGTAACTATAAAATGAAAGGATGTTTTGTTGCCTCTTGCAGCAACTAGAGTCGGAGAAAAATAACTTCACTCACTGGACCGATTGCCCCTGACTTTCAAGGTGGAACTTTAACTTGTAATGATACTCAACACATGAGATCACGACGTAAATCAATCAACACACCTTAAATATTCCATATGACAACTTTTACCATTACTTAAAACTATAGTTGGTAATCCTTTTCAGAAACACTTCTTGTTATACTGGGTGAATTGTGCTTCGATCCTGAGAGTAGTCAATACATAATGTGTTCAGAAAAAGGAATGAAAATTATAGCTGCTGCGCAGTGATGGGTTGGGTTCAGGCATTTTTAGGCAATTCTGAGCAACATTTAGGAATTTAGCAACACAATCTGCCTTTTGCATCAGCTGAGGTTTGAACTCACAACCTCTGAGAATCAATTTCTATCTCACTGAGCTAATTAGTCAGTGACAATTCATGTGTAGCTTCACAAATTGACTAAGCCAAATAAGCCGTTTTAGTTAGTTTAGCAGCCGTCCATGCATGGAAAAGCAGATTTCAAACCACTATAAAAAATTCAGTTATCGAAACAAAAATCTGAAAATACACATATTGCATCTAGACAGCATGGAGATGTTGGTAATTTATTTTAACAATGATTGATTTGCTCCATAAGTGAAAAACTGATGTTTAACTAGTTGAGCTGTGTGCAAAGTGAGAAGCCTCAGATGGTTTCACACTGAAGTATTGACACTGGATCTTTGTGCAAAGTTTGTTTTATTTTCAAGCATGAGAAGGCAGATTTTCTAGCAGAAAAAAGACGAAGAAGCAGAAGAAGATGCTGCACAGTGATCAATCACGCTCAGGCAATTTTAAGCAATAAGCTGGAGCACAAGAAGATGATTACATTACAATGTGGATTCTGCACCAGTTGAGGCTCGAATCCACAACCTCTGGAACCTAAGACAGTCATCTACCACTCTGAGCTAATTGGCAAGTAGCAACTCAACAGTGGCTTCACAAATTGAGTAAGCCATTCACTGTTGTGTAGGAAAACAGCCATCCGTGCATGGAAAGGCAGATTTGAAACCACTGTAAAAAATTCAGTTATTAAGAAAAAAATCTGAAAATACACATATTGCATCTAGACAGCGTGGAGATGTTGGTAATTTGTTTGTAACAATGATTGATTTGCTCCATAAGTGAAAAACTGATGTTTAAAATTGCCATTTTTACATTGACTCCAGTTGTTCACATTAGAGCAAAATTCAAAATGCTGCCAAAAATTCAGTTTTTGAGATAAAATTCTGAAATTTGCCACACATCATCTACCATGACTCTAGAATTTTGTCATTTTTTCATGAACATTGAAGATTTATTTAGCAAGAATTTGCATGTATATGTTTACAGTACCGTCTACAGTCAAACATTTTGATGCACTGTAGGCTCAATTTTTGATAAATCAAAAATCTGAGAAACATAGTTTGTGTAGGATCTGAAGATGCTCTTTAGCAAGTTTGGTGTCAATTGAGCAAAAATTGTGGGAGGAGATAGGTTTAAGAAGTTTTACAGTTTTTGAAAAAAAACAAACTGATGAACGTCATAATTTTTAATAGGTTTAAATGGACAAAAGTTTCTTCAGTATTGAGGCTACAGTTTGATGAAAGTTGTGAAGTTGTAGCACGTATGGTTAATTTGTTATGAATTTTCAAAGTTTTGAACTTTAGACACTTGCTGTAGTGCCACCATCAAAGTTTGGTGAGTTTTCAATGGGAAGTATGATTTCATAAGAAGAAGAAGAAGAATTAGAATTATTACAGGTGCGAATGGAAAGAGCCAATCAGATGCCTTCATATCTCTTCCTGCCTGAGCCCCCTCTTTTCTGCAAGGTGCCACACATGCTGACAGAGCACCAAGAGAACTGTCCCTTGCTTACAGTCAAGTATAGTGGTGGCAGCATCATGGTTTGGGGCTACATGAGTGCTGCTGGCTCTGGGGAGCTCGGTTCATTTAGGGAAACATGAATTCCAAGCAGAGCATGATTGCCCCTCTTCAGAAACTGAGCTGCAATGCAGTTTTCCAACATGATAATGACCCAAAACACACCTAGTAGATGACATCTGCCTTGCTGAGGAAGCTGAAGGTGAAGGTGATGGACTGGCCAAATATGTATCCAGCCCTAAACTCACCTGTGCACCTGTGGGGCATCCTCAAGCTGAAGGTGGGCTAGCGCAAGGTGTCTTCACATCCATCTGCTCCATGATGTCATCGTGGAGGAGTGGGAGAGGATTCCTGAAGCAACCTGTGAGCTCTAGTGAATTCCATGCCCAAAAGGGTTAAGGCAGTGCTAGATAATAATGGTTGGCACACAAAATATTGACACTTTAGGCACAATTTGGACATGTTCACTGTGGGGTGTACTCACTTATGTTGCCAGCTGTTCAGATGTTGATGGCTGTGTTTTGAGTAATTTTCAGAGGAAGGTAAATCTGTACTACTATACAAGCTGTACACTGACTACTTTAAGTTATATCAAAGTGTCATTTCTATAGTGTTGTCTCATGAAAAGATATAATGAAATACTTGCAAAAATGGGAGGGGTGTACTCACTTATGTGAGATACTGTATATATTGCAGTGGAAACCCTAGGGTCTAGGTACCATGTCTGAATGGTACTTTCGGTTCCAAAGGTACCATACCGAAAGTGTTTGGTGGAAACGGTGCTTAAGGGATATACTAAACAGTCTGTGGAATAGCCACACTGCTGTGGTTCTGCTTGGTGGTAGGGGTGTAAATCACCAGTGTCATAATGATACAATATTGTATCGATTCTTTGGTCAACAAAATGATATTGGCCAGTATTACAAAGTCTGCCATGAAACGAATTTGATTCGATGGGATTTAAAGGACAACTTCGGTATTTTTCAACCTGGGCTCTACTTCCCGATGTATATGTGTGCGTATGATTCATGGGTACCACTCGTTCTAAAATTGGTTCAGTATTGAGCCGTGAAACGAGCTAAAACGGTAATGGGGGCAAATGTGTCCCGTATAAAAGTGCTTTTTTTCGCCACTGACAGGTTCAGATCGCCAGTGCTATCTCTGTATATAGCATATGGTAGTGGCCCTGGGGCAGTGGTGACTGTGAATGAGTGGAGTCAGCTGTCAGTCAGTGTTGGAGCAGAAAGGCGGAAGTTGTCCCCGCTCGGTATTGTAAATGAGTATGTGTGTGTGAAGTGTGTGTTTTTTCACCACTGACCGGTTCAGATCGCCAGTATTATCTCTGTAAATAGCATACTAACTTAGCCTTTCCCTTACCTCTGGGCTGTGTGATGTCACGAGCTTTGCTCCACTGTGTCTGTAGCTCTCTCTACTCGTGGGACAGCCGTTTTCTTGAGGAAGAGGCGTTTCGGGATTGGATGTCTTCTCTTCTTCGGCTGGCAGTAGTCATCTTGGGAGAAGTGAGCACTGCAGACCCGATGGTCTGCAAGGCGCAGTGTCTGGACAGGAGTGTTAGCATCCATTGGTAGCACAACTAGCCACAACTTCAGCACCTCACCGTCCGACAAAGGCAGCCTGTGAAAGCTGTACGGGGTGTTGCGCGACATCCTGTTCTTGCGTTCGGGAAAAAGGCCCATTTATTTGAGCACTCCAAAAACTCCGGTAACACTCCAGGGGGTAGCACGTAAAAGACTCCGTCCTCTGACTCTTCTAGCGTAACACACACTTCACACACACATACTCATTTACATTACCAAGCAGGGACAACTTCCGCCTTTCTGCTCCAACACTGACTGACAGCTGACTCCACTCATTCACACTCACCACTGCCCCAGGGCCGCTACCATATGCTATTAACAGAGATAGCACTGGCGATCTGAACCGGTCAGTGGCGAAAAAAGCACGTTTATACGGGACGCATTTGCCCCCATTACCGTTTAGCTCGTTTCGCGGCTCAATACTGAACCAATTTTAGAACGAGTGGTACCCATGACTCGTACGCACACATACACATGGAGAAATAGGGCCCAGGTTGAAAAATACCGAAGCTGTCCTTTAAAGGCCTGCGATATATATGAGACAATATCATATGCCCATTTAACACAGTCTGTAACAGAAGAAGCTAACGCCGCTTTCTTTTTTTACTTTTGTCCATAAAAGATAAAAACAATACATAAATAATAAGTATAGTTAAGTTTACTTTAATGTGACTCCACTTACACACATAAAACAGCTCATAGGATAAGTTAACATTCAGGGCTTTCTATCAGAAAACTCTCTGGAAGAAATCTTTTCGTTTTAATCCAAACCTTCATCGTTTTCATAAAACTTCAGGGTTATCCAGTTTAAAGCCCTGAAGACAAAGTTCTCCCAACAGCCATAAAACTTGGATAAACAACAAGATAATTTAACCAAGGTATCAAATTCAGCCCAATAATAACTATCAAGGTTCATGGACAAAACATTTGTTTGGTTTTTTTTGCTAGTCACACAGTACTAGTGTAAGCATGTGTACATTGTAGAAATGAGCCTAGTGGCTTGTGGACTTTTTTCCTCTACTTATAGCTTCACAAACTACATGTAACGTTATTATTTTTCTTTCTCACCTTTGGTATAAGTCACTGTACTCCCAACAGAACAGTTCAGTTAAATTTCAGCCTGCATGCACGTTTTGTTAGCCAAATATTGTTGAAACAGAGCAGCTAATGTTGACATAATGACAAGTTAGCGGTGTGAGATGCTTTTCCGGGCAGATACATTCAATTTCAATTCAATTTTATTTATAAGCTCAATATCACAAATCACAATTTGCCTCAGAGGGCTTTACAGCATACAACATCCCTCTGTCCTTTGGACCCTCACAGCGGATAAGTAAAATCTCAGCTAACAACATTGTTTACATACGGCATGTGCATGTGCTTTGTCTGTTAACCTGTATTTTCTTCATAATCCAAAGTATTTCCACATTGCTCATTTATTCCAGAGTCAATTACATTATCAGGGTTCCCACGCATCCTGGAAAACCTGGAAAATAATTGACCAATTTTCCAGTCATGGAAACCGTATGGAAAATGAGAAGAAAGTAAAATGTCTTTGAAAAGCTTGAGTTGTCCTGGAAAATTATTTCTTCTCCCTCTGCTTCTCTCTACCTTGTGAGCGAACGCAAATGGGTTAAAAATGTTGTGCATACATGTCTGTTCTCAGCTGTCAAAATTGAGCTGCAGCGCTTCTCTGCTTCTAGCCGGCACAGCGCCCCACGTGACACTACCAGCCAATCAAATTTGCATGTTCCCTCAGAGCAGTCCCGCTACCCAGTGTTTCCATTTGACTTTGTCACTAGATTTATCGACTTTTCAGACCCTAGTAAGGACTTATTTTTTCCAAAGAAGCACCAAAAACAAGCGACTTTCAGTTCAGGAGTGTTGCTGTATTGCTGTTTATCGAGTGTGAAGTTTTTCTCTCCTCTCTCTGTCTCCTCCGTTGAGTGACAGACAGAGGAGCAGCAGAGAGCTGTAGTGGGCATGTCGTTTAATACTGTTGGCTGTGCGCTGTGAGATGAAACATCTCTGATTTCAGTAGAGCCACAGCAACCATGACAATGACAGCTTCAAGATAGCGGCGGTTAACAGGTAGTCTTACTGGGCCACGTTTCACTCAGTATTTCACACTTGTTCCATCGTCTGACAGCAGAAACAGAAAATATGTGAATGAGAAAAACTTCATTAGGAATTGAGCTTTATTAAAATACTGTATAACTTATGTGCACAGAGAGGTGAGAAGAAATTGGAGAGAAGAGATTAGCCACTTTTCACGCGGTTTTTAGCTAGCTACTTTCCAATGAAAGTAGTTGTCAGCACCCGAGTGAGATGCACACAGACCACAGGGAAGAGGCACCCCTTAAATGAGAGGGAGGGTAGGCAGTGAAAAATAAAAAGACTTACATGTTCATTTGAACCGCTGCCAGTTCTTATTGTTAATGTTGTTAGCATAAATGAATGGGATTCAACATGGCTAAATTAGCATTACAGCTATCAATCAGTCAATATTTTGCAACTTTTAAACAAATCAAATATAATTCAAAGGGCTGGCAGGTTGATTAAACACCAAAAGCAACATAGGAAATACAGTAAAAATGCACTTGGTAGCTAATACACACAGCAATAAAAAATGAGTAGATAAAATAATGCAAAATAAGGAATAAAAGATAAAAACTCAATACAATGGTGATAAAAAGAAATAATAAAATATGGCAAAATAAAATTTAGGCTACTTAAACAGTGAATCAATAAAATCTAATTATAAAAATATAATTTATTTAAATATAAACAGTAACATATACACTGAACAAAAATATAAACGCAACACTTGTTTTTGCTCCCATTTTTCATGAGCTGAACTCAAAGATCTAAAACATTTTCTATACACACAAAAGACCATTTCCCTCAAATATTGTTCACAAATCTGTCTAAATCTGTGTTAGTGAGCACTTCTCCTTTGCCGAGATAATCCATCCCACCTCATAGGTGTGGCATATCAAGATGCTGATTAGACAGCATGATTATTGCACAGGTGTACCTTAGGCTGGCCACAGTAAAAGGCCACTCTGAAATGTGCAGTTTTATCACACAGCACAATGCCACAGATGTCGCAAGTTTTGAGGGAGCGTGCAGTTGGCATGCTGACTGCAGGAATGTCCACCAGAGCTGTTGCCTGTGAATTGAATGTTGATTTCTCTACCATAAGCCGTCTCCAAAGGCGTTTCAGACAGTTTGGCAGTACATCCAACCGGCCTCACAACTGCAGACCACGTGTAACCACACCAGCCCAGGACCTCCACATCCAGCATGTTCACCTTCAAGATCGTCTGAGACCAGCCACCCGGACAGCTGCTGCAACAATCAGTTTGCATAATCAAAAAATTTCTGCACAAACTGTCAGAAACCGTCTCAGGGAAGCTCATCTGCACGCTCGTCGTCCTCATCGGGGTCTCGACCTGACTGCAGTTCGTCGTCGTAACCGACTTGAGTGGGCAAATGCTCACATTCGATGGCGTCTGGCACGTTGGAGAGGTGTTCTCTTCACGGATGAATCCCAGTTTTCACTGTTCAGGGCAGATGGCAGACAGCGTGTGTGGCGTCGTGTGCGTGAGCGGTTTGCTGATGTCAACGTTGTGGATCGAGTGGCCCATGGTGGCGGTGGGGTTATGGTATGGACAGGCGTATGTTATGGACAACGAACACAGGTGCATTTTATTGATGGCATTTTGAATGCACAGAGATACCGTGACGAGATCCTGAGGTCCATTGTTGTGCCATTCATCCACGACCATCACCTCATGTTGCAGCATGATAATGCACGGCCCCATGTTGCAAGGATCTGTACACAATTCCTGGAAGCTGAAAACATCCCAGTTCTTGCATGGCCAGCATACTCACCGGACATGTCACCCATTGAGTATGTTCGGGATGTTCTGGATCGGCGTATACGACAGCGTGTTCCAGTTCCTGCCAATATCCAGCAACTTCGCACAGCCATTGAAGAGGAGTGGACCAACATTCCACAGGCCACATGTTTAGTTACTGATGATGCAACACCAACTTTTCCTAATATTACTGCTTCACAGGATGCTTTTACTGTGAAGATTTTATAGAGAATGCGATGTGTTTGTTACCAAGGTCCCAGACTCTCAGTAGCAGTGTTTTTCCTCAATAAGGTCTAATCTAAATCTAAATTTACTGCACTATTTGGTCAGCAGATCACTGTATTGCAGGGAGGAATAGTAGAAACACAAACAGCCACAGTCAGCTATAAAGAGCTGCAGGTGAGAGGCTCTTACTGTGGTGTGTGACTAGCACACCGCGTCACTCCTTCCTGTAGATAAACTCTATTGGTCAATGGGTAGTGTGAATGTCAGGAACTACTATCACATAGTTCAGCTCAGCAGTATCAAAATATTTTGTTGATGCTATCATTGATCATCCATAATTTTGTAAAATACAATTGTTATGCACATACACTCATTTAGTTTGAATATGCTGGCCCACTTTCTGCCAGAACTGCAGACTACATAATGTAAGCACAAGTACAATTTGATTGTGCAGAGGCTACGAATGCATCATTGATAGCTGATGGCTGGACGTGTTGGGAAAGAACTCAACAACAAAAAAAATTAAACTTAACAGTCTGTGAAAGTACCCACTTACAGAATATGTCCCTTGTGATAATGGCAGTCTAGGTTGCACTAAAATTAGCCACCTGGCTCATGTTTATAAATGTGATCCATCTATTTATGAGTTTGTGGGTGGTTATCAGCTAGCTAACAATAGCTAGACTGGTATTGGTGTAACTAAACTGCTAGTTCACAAGTTATCCATCTGGTGTTTTTGGCAGTTAAAAAACAGCTTCAGGTGCATTACCACCAGTCCAGGCTCTGGATCCTGATTTAAACAGAACAAGAATTTAAATGCCCCAGTTTTGTTTTTGCTCCCATTTTCACAGGCTTAAGTTAAGGATCTAAGACTTTTTAATGCATTCAATAGATGTATTTCTGTCAAATTTTGGTCACAAATTAGATAAAAATCCATGTTAGTGAGCACTTATCCTTTTCCAAACTAACCCATACACCTGGCAGGTGTGGCTGATTAAACAGCATCAGTACTACACAGGTGTGCTTTGGAATGGTCTCAATAAAAGGCCACTCTAAAATGTGCAGTTTGATGACACCACACAATGCCACAGATGTCACAAGTTTTGTAGGAGCATGCCATTGTTACGCTGACTGCAGGAATGTCCACCAGAGCTGTTGTCTGAAACTGAATCTTCATTTCACGACCATAAGCCATCTACAATATTGCTTCTCTGAATTTGGCAGTACATCCAACCAGCTTTAGAATTGCTCAAGTCTGTTACGATGACGAACTGCTGTCAGGTCAAGACGATGAGTATGATGAGCATGCAGATGAGCTTCCAGAGATGGTTTTTGTAGACATTCTTGAGTCGTGCAAACAAAAATCCAGTTGTTACACTACCTGTTCAAGTGGCTGGTCTCCGGCAATGGTGCAGGTGAAGGCACTGGATGTGGAGGTCCTGAGCTGGTGTGGCTATATTTGATGTGCTGTTGTGAGGGTGGTTGGATGTAAATCCAAATTTATGAAAACAACATTGGCCTATGGTAGTGAAATGAACGTTCAGTTCACAGGCAACAGCTCTGCTGTACTTTCCTGAAGTCAGCATGCCAGTGATACACTCCCTCAAAACTTGGAACATATGTGGCATTGTGTTGTGTCAAACTGCACATTTTAAAGTGACCTTTTATTGTGACCATCCCAAGGTACACCTGTGTAGTAGTCATGCTGTTTAATCAGTGTCTTGTTATGACACACCTGTCAGGTGGATGCGTTATCTTGGAGAAATGCTCACTTACACATGCAGCTCAGGAAATAAATCCAATCAGATGAGTGATCTGGCTAACAGAGACACAACTTTTTGACTCATTGTCAGTTAAAGTGTCTTAAAGTCTCATCCAGATCGAGACACTTGAAATGACAAGTGTAAATGTGTAAAAAATCTTGAGAGGATTAGGCTGTAGACTGCATAGCAAAAATCAGCATTTTTTTTATTTTAGAATAATTAAAACAAAAACTGAAGTGATACTTCAATATTTTTGCTCAGGAGCTTTTCAGTGCAAAGTTCTAAGTGATTCTGGGTACCCATCCTCTATTGCTTGTTTGAGTATTTATCTTACAAATGAAATGCAGATTAAAATCTGTGCTGTGTTCAAGATCTCCCTGGGCACCTTTCTTCTAGTTGATAAGACTTTGTTTTCCTCATCTTTGTTCCAGTGAGGAGTCTGATGACAAGCTCTCAAAATCCAAAAATGATTCAGCAGGTAAGTCAATCTATTGTCTTATTTAGATGAGAAGATTATTTTCAGACACTATATGTGAAAACAGCTGGAATTTGACTAATGGACTCCAAACATTGGAGAGCCAGCTCTCTGACTTTCCGCTGCATCGTTGCTGCAGATGACTTTGGCAGCGATGAGGAAGACAATGACTTTGGAGAGGAGGATGATGAAGATGGAGGAAGTGACTATGAAGAAAAAAAAGGCAAAAAGGGAAAGAAAGCCAAGGTGGAAAAGCCCAGCAAGAGGGGGCCGAAGAGAAAACGGGCTGCAGGTAAGAATCTAGTTTATTCCTTCTACATATTGATACTGATCCTACTGATCCTTCAAACTGGTGAGAAAATTGAGGTTTTTTTCCCATGGAATATATAGAACATATGCTGATTTTTATGTCCATCGACTCTGAAACACAGCACGTGGGATTTTACATTGTCATATGTTCATGCCAGTGTTCACGCCGCTGTGAGCATTTATACTTTTGCGGTGGTGTGTCTGTGTTGTTCTGCAGTTACACTTCCAAAGTCTGCAGTGGGGTTTCTGTGAAGTGCTGTACACCCAAAACACACATTAAACATGGCTTTATAGTGAGTATTTCAAACACAAGTTCAAAAATCAGGTTCATTATAGCTCACAAGAGTCAAAGACATAACACTTGTCTTTTGCTGGACACATTTTCCCCACAGATAGAGTCAGAGTCAGAACACTTTATTTATCTCGCAGTGGGGCAATTCTGTTTACAGTTCAGAACAACATGTATCCCAACAAACACACATAACACATTCCCAGCAACAAAATTACAATAAAAAAAATTACATTCAGGTTAAATTCAGGCTGTCAGTGGCATTGGCTCTGCATTCATTGTTGTTTGCTATTCAGCAATGTAATAGCTGAAGGAAAGAAAGAGTTTGAGTATCTGTTTCTTTTCCTCAGAGGGGCATAATAGCGCCACCCTGAGGGCATTAACACAAAATTCTGAGAATGGATGTGGCCAGGATGTCCCATAATGCTTTTTGCTTTCCTGACCATCTGCTTCTTCCACAACGAGGCCAAGTCACTCAACTGGAATAATGTTATTAGTACAAGCCTAAGGCATTTTATATTGTTTAAATTAGCCCAGTGGCTAGCAGAGTTCTCCTACTCATATGAAGTCATCGACAACAGCAACATATAATTAAGGTAACATTACAAAATTTGGCTCCATTACAGCTCACAAAGTTCACTGACAAAACAACTGCCTTACACTACACAGCCAGGATAAATCGCACACAGGCAGGGTTGGAAATTAACTTTTTGTCCACCTGCCACATTGGCTGATGGATGCCAGAATCAACCAGCCACCCAATAAATAACCTTTGTGTTTTGACTCGTGAGTTAGGGCTGCTTGATTAATCGAATTTTGATCTAGATTACCATTTGGGCTTTCAACGATTGTGAAAACAAAATAATCGATATAAAACGATTGTGCGCTTCGCGTCAGTTTACTCTCGGTGTCTTGTGTTGCAAATCATACGCACCCGGAAGCTGCGCATACGCAATACTGCCCCTTCCCCTCCTCTCCTCTATTCACTCCACGAGCCAGTCAAGTAGGTGAAATCGAATAATGTGAGGGGCAGGTGATCGCCGAAGATTTCAAAAACAGCGTGCGGAAAATGGCAGAGGTAGAGTGTGTGTGTGTGTGCCGTCGTGTAAATAAGTCATCACGTGTGCCGCATAATTGTTTGCATAATCGTGATTTCAGTTTTGACCAAAATAATCGTGATTATGATTTTTTCCATAATCGAGCAGCCTTATCGTGAGTGGAGCAAATCTAGTAGCCACTGGCACATTTACCAGCATTTGACTGGTGGCTGATTCTGATTTCCAGTCAAGCACACAGGACTTAATAAAGCCCCCACAAAATAGCCTTTAGTCTTTGCAACTTATTGTTTCTTATCTGTGAAACAAAAGTAAATAAGAGCTCTGTCTGCACTGAGGGAAATGACTCTCAACTTACAAAAATAAACAAGAGGTCTGCCAACGTGTAGTTACGTTTCTGGAGAGGTGCACGTCAGGTTACAGCGTAGGGTCCATGTCTATGCAGAGCAAACCACAGAGGTACAGCGTTGATTTAACACAGAAGTATAAATCCTACTTGAGGCTGAACAATGCCAGTTAAATATCTTATTGCTATTTTTCTGGCCAATATTGTAATTTAAATTGTTCTGTTAAATTTTATAACAATTCTATGTCATTTTTCCAAAGAACAACATTTTCTCTCGAACAAAAAAAAAAAAAAAATGTATATGTAGTTCTAGTACACAGAACTCCCTCTGCACAGCCAGTCTCAAGGATCAGGTGCTGGTGGGCCGCAGGAACATCTCAGATTAAATCATCAACATAAACCACCACACACTGAACTGAATTTCTGTTATTTTATTAAGAGCTAACAATGCGTTTCTCCCATGGCTTCTTCAGATTTGCTCAACAGAATCACATGAGCACTCTCAGGTGTGCTAAATATACATGGGTCACATGACTAATTATCACAGTTATCACTTTTCTTTTTCAGTGTTTTTCTTCCACATTCGTCAAAAACATTTTTCAGAAGAATTTCAGAATTTTCCATTCATCCAATTTACAAAAAATTACATAGATCAAAAAACAATAACAAGGTTCATAATCAGTACAAGAGTTACAAGAATAATATGTGATTTAACCCCATGCCATTACGTATATGACTGAGACAAAGATTTTATAAAGAAAAATAGACTGCATGTCCTACTTCTGTCCCTGTACACTGTTAGATGGAAAGGGGGAGCGACAGGGAAGTGACAAATGACCTAGTGGCTCATTTCTCTCTGTGGATCCAAATTACCTGTGGAGGGAGATATAAGTTATTATTTATATCACAGAAAAGGGCTTAAATCCTGTGTTTCATTAAGTCCATATGACTCAAGTGTATTCAATTCATGGATCCAAAATGCTTCCCCTTTAAAAGTTTGTTGATCAAATTACTCCCTCTTACATTGGGCTGTACTTTTTCAGTGCCAACAAATTTAAGGAAAGTGACATTTTTCTCCATGCAGTGTCTAGCAATGGCATAATCCATGTTGCCATTTCTAATGGCAGCTTTATGCTCAGCAATTCTCAATTTGAGATGACATTTTGTTGGGACACATACTCGAAATGTAAATGACATGTGTAGAAGGACAAAAAATTATTTGATGCCATATTTCTTTCCTGAACAGGAGTGATTGAATGTTTTGGTGTCAAACGTATTTGAACAGGGTGCACATTTTCCCCATCTATAATTTTTATACACTTATTGAGCAAGCCAATTCATTTGTGTGGGTTCCTTGTAAAAAGAATAATAATAGGGAAAATGGGGAGAATGACACCTGCAAAGTTGATACTCCGATTAACAGTGTAGAGGAAAAAACTAGCCCATGGTTATACCCAGTTGCTAATACAAAAAACAAACAACAAAGAAAGTTGTACTATGTCAGTGATAATCATTGAGGAAAATTATGAAGGGGCTAGACATACTGAACAAATAAAATGTGACTGAATCTAATTTTTTTTTTTATTTATTTATTTTTTTATTTAAAGTCAGTTTTTTAAGATTGGATTTCTGTGCAGCCAAATGATATATTCTAACTGTGAGATCCACTGATCCAGGAGGGTTTGGAAGGCCAGACAGGGAGACAGTTGTAGAATTAGTGCCATCGGTATTGATCTTTTGACATTTTAAAGTCTGAAATAACTTAAGCTCTGTGGTTAGACAGACAGAACTGCATGTGCCCTCCCAGATGTGCTCTGAGTATATTCCTCCCACATCTCCAGCTGATAGTAAATTATTTATTTGGTTGCCCCAACATTCCTCATGTTCCGTTCTGCTTTGATTTGTTATTGTGACTCAGAAGTATGATTGATAAGTCTAATCAGTCAGGTAAAATTACTGTTTTTGTCAATGGAGTCTGGTTTTGAAGAGAGCACAGAAGTTTTACTGTGTACCCCATCACAAGGGCTGTCTGTTTGAGAAGTACTAGGCATAAGACTGGATGAATGAGACTTGCTGTTGTGTGACAGTTTGTACATGGAAATGCAGTCCTCTATGGCTTTGAGTCATTTAATTAAAAAAAAACAAAACTTTTTTTTATTCTTAATTCACCATGGAGGCATGCGTTAAAATCAAAGTTTTCTACACAAACACACTATGACACAAGGTGAATAATTAAAAATAGAAATATTTGTTGAGAGGGGGGTAAAGATTTCCTTTACTCCTGATATCTGAATTGCGTATTTTTACTGAATATCATCCAATGACAATCAGCAGCTGATCAATCTGGGCATCCCTAACATACACATAGATGCGTACCTAAGCAGGTCAGACATCCTCTCTGTTTACTGTTGTCTTGTTCTGTTGTTAATGATTGTTACTGGGTGTGTTCTTTACGTAGACGACAGTGATGATGACAGGGAAGTGAGTCGAAAGCGTACAGTGCGCCAGGCGGCCTCCAAGGCTGTGTCCAAACAGAGGGAGATCCTGCTGGGCGATGGAGGCAGCGAGGATGAGGAGCATGAAGACCAAGAGGAACCCTATATGGACCGTATGTACTACTGTACACTGATTTCCTCCTCAGGGGGATTAATAAAGTATATAAAATTAAAATTAAAATTAAAAACAAAATTAAATTAAAAAATTAAATTAAAAAAAATATATATATAGCAACAGGTCTTAAACAAGCTGTCACACACCAGAGCAGTAGTAAAACATGTTGTGTCTGTATGAACAGGGACAACACTGTGAGCCACATGTAGCTAATGTCTGCAGATTCCAAATGCAGGTCATATTGAAAGATGCTGTAAGGCAATGGTTTCCAACTTGGAAAAATTGTGAAGGGTCCTCGGATCATGAAAGGGATAATAAAGAGAGAGATAATTTGTTACATAATATTTTCTTTATAACTTTTTCAACATATTTGATTTAAAGGCATCAATCTGGTGAATTCTGAGAGCCGAGTTATTATGGCAGAATATGCCTAGATTTCAGCATCTTTGTGCTTTTTATGTGTGAAAAATGTTCTATTTTTACTGATAAAAACACTAGTGGTATGTTATGGTGAAGGGTTACACTTAAAATACAGCTAAGGATTAGTGGTTAAACATTTCAGTAATCAAAAGAAAAACGACTGACGTACTGATGGAGGGCTATTTTATTATTTAAAATCATGTGCAGACAAAATATTCTTTAAAACTCTCTTTCTCACACACTCACAAACACAGTTACAGATACGCAAAACAATACAAAATACGCAATACGAAAAGAAAACAAAAGGTAAGCCTCAAATTTATTACACACAGACACAAATTACTGCTTTCCTCCCTCCCCCTCCCTCCCTCCTGATTTGCAAGTATGGCACCCTGAATCAGAGCATTTAATTTTATGCGGCTTTGAAAAGAAGATTTTAAAAGCCCTCTGGTAGTTGAAAGCCCCTGGGACAGGGCCATTTATGGCAACCCTACTAGAATGGGAGCGTATCTGCTACGCAGTGCGCGGCGCAACGCAGACACAGACACATTGACTTGAATGGCCACGATTAGCTCCAGCACCCGCACCTTGGCCAGATCGCACACGTGATGGCGATCCGCCATAGTCTCGTCAGTGTATGGGAAACACTGTAGACATTGCACGCATCATAATGTAACTCAGTGCAACCTCCTTTAGCTGTTAGTTGCAGCGGCCACCAGCTGCTTAGAGCTAACACTAATGAGCTCTCCACCTGCTTATTTTAACAGAGATTTGTTGTTCACAGTGAAGCATTATTAGGGAAACAAAAGGGTGTGTCTTCTGACTCAATGATAGTGGGTGTTTGCGTACTTTTTTTCCAGAGGAAGATCTCTGTTAACCCCATACATGTTTTTTATTGTCACAAGGATGACAAAACAGCAGCTTCTAACTTTAATAGCTATATCATCACACAACAGTGAGATCACAGAGCCCATTTGCCAAACAGTCAAAGTATTCCTCTTGTACCTCCTTATTCATTTACATTTGTGGCTGCTTATTAGCCTGTGCAAAATTGATGTGATACAACAATAAACATTGGACACTGCCATTGGTGAATGTCATCTTATATGCCAATAGGCCAGTGGCACAAGTTGAATATTGGCCAATACCAAGTTGTGGCCTATACATCAGTGCATCCCTAGATCTCAGTTCCTGATAAGAAAAGTTTCTCTTGAGCAGTTAAAATCTGACAAAACTTTAATAAAGCTCTTGAAGCACGTCTCAACAAGACACAATTTGAAATTGAGCAAGACACTAAATCTCACTTGATGTTTTTATTAAAATGACTTTCTATTCTACCTGATGCTAGAATTTCTGGAAACCTTCAGGCACAGTGTGTGATTAGGCCCAGACACACCAAATTGCCGTCGGAGAGCTAGCAGCAACAAAGGCCCCCTGCTTCATGTCGCTGTGTCTCAGCCAAAAATTTGCACATGAACACATCACACCTATAGTCAACAAGCATGTATGTCCTGCGCCTGCAAAGAGGAAATTACTTTCCACACCAGCAGATGGGGGTCATCTGTAATCCTCATTCAAATAGGGAAATCAGAATACCATCTTGACGCTAGTTAGCCTATTAGCAACTAGGGCTGCTCGATTAATCAAATTTTAATCTAGATTACAAATTGGGCTTTCAACGATTATGAAAACAAAATAATCGACATAAAACAATTATGCGCTTCTTGTCAGTTTACTCTCGATGTTTTGTGTTGCAAATCAAACGCACCCGTGTGTGTGTGCGTGCGTGTGCACATGCGCACACACATCAGGGCCGAACTCCGCCCTGCGCGATCCAGAGAGCAGATGAGAGTTGTAAACGCGTGACCATGTGGAGACAGAAATGACATGCCGTCGGGTAAATAAGTCATCACATGCGCCGCAGAATCGTTTGCATAATCGTGATTTCAGTTTTGACCAAAATAATCGTGATAATGATTTTTTTCCATAATCAAGCAGTCCAATTAGCAACATGATCCAATGTTGAAAGAACAGAGCATATTTACTGTGCACCAGTGGACAATAACAAAAACCATCGGGAAATGTCTGCTAAAGAGCTCAGTGGCTAAAGAAAAATAATCTTACCTCATATAACAAGTTTTTTCCACCTCACTCCCTGAGCTGAACTGCCCAGCAGAGGGCTTTCATTTGCTGACAGGCTCCACTGTTGCCAGTACTGAACAAAGGGCAGCTAGCGCCAAGGAGGGCAGCACTCACCTTGGCCCAACTTTGACGTAAGGCCAACTGTTGGCCTGGTGTGTAAAGGCTCTGTCAATCATATGATTGCAAGTATAACAACAGGTTGTATTCGAAATGTTCAGACTGCTGGACAGCAGAGCATCTTTGTTAAAAAGATCCTTATGCGTCCCATTTGTGTTTTCAGCTGACGAGTCCGGCAGTGATGAGGACTTCATGGTGGAGGATGATGATGACAGCGACTATGGGCGCTCCAAGAAGAGAGGCAAGAAGGTGATTCGACGGGGACGGCCAGACAAGAAAGAGAAGAAAAGCCCCAAGCCCCGGCTAAAGGCCACAGGTGGGAGGTCCAGTCAGACTTAAAGGACAAACCCTGCAGTTGTTCATTTACTTATATATTTTTGAAGAGTTTTAATTGTCAGAATGTTTCAGTTCATTTTATTCATATTAATTCATTAATTTAAGTCTGTTAGCTTAGTTGTTCTGTATCATAACCTCCAGCAACAGATGAAGTAACTTATGAAAAATAAGTGTTGCTAGTAAGCAGGCTACAGCTGTTACTCTGAAGTGTCAAAAGCATGTTGTATCAACATCAGAGCAGAATCCAAATTAATTTTAAAGGGATTTGAAACTTAGTCACCTGATCAGTTTGCTTTTTAAAGCTTACATCATTTTCTACTTGCTGTGTTAAAACAAAAACTAAAAATGGCATTACATTTCGTAAAGAGAGCATAATGATTTTCTATGACTAGAAACACAGTTTATGACTTGAAATTTGGCTGTGGACTTACTAGCTGACATGAGATATTTGACCTGCAGAACAATGACTGTCATTGATATTGGCTGATATTCAGTAACACAATGTGATACGGTGCCAGATCTAGCGTCATGCTTCCTCCTCTCTTGAAAAACTGAGATTTAATTATTTGTAAAAATGGTGATATGATAAAGATTTCAGATGTACCTTTTCTTAATGTGAGAATGTTACATTATTTATGTCCCACTCGAGGTCCGATACTCACATTTCTGTATTTATGTCTAAATGTTGATTTAAATATGAAGCTACAGCCAGGATACTGTTTACTTCAGGATTCATATTAGCCATCATCTGCTGGCTTTTTTCTGGTATCAGGTATAGTCAAACGGCAGATGAAAATATCAGCGGCCAAAATGTAGGGTGGGAAATAAGACAAATAAATAAATAAATTATATAATAGCATATTGAATGCCCTGGTGTTGTGTGACCAAAAACATGTGTTGCAAAGACAACTGTAATTTAAACTATATTACACAGACCAGATTTTAGAATTTTGATTACAGACAGGTCTATTTAACCACCAAAACCGTACAGAGTGTGTTCTGCCTCTTAAGAGCTTACACCACATCCACCGCAGTCACGGTCTTCCTCTTAGCATGCTTGGTGTAGTTAGGTGACAGCATCATGGATCAGGCTCTCTAGGAAAGCCTGGGATCCTTGTAGAACGACTGAAGATCCGCTTCACTACATCACGGCGAGCCAGATGGTGGATAGTGGGCTTGGTGATTTATGGTAACACTTGCCGCACTAAGTCCTTTTCCTTTTTTGCCTCTGCCACTAAACCTGTAATTAATCACTCTGTTCAATAGACTGCTTCTTCATTTAGATCTTCAATTTATATTATTTGAACTGTTTATTGTCTTTAAATGTTGACTATTATAGGGATGTTAGGGTTGCAAGGGTATGAGATTTTAATGGTACGATTACTGTCTCAGAAAACATCACAGTTTTATCGTATATGGTATTACACAATTATTACCATGGCCAATTCCAATGACCTTTAAAGGGGATGAAACCAGAAGTGTTTTTTTTGGGGGGGGGGGGTTAAACAAACATGTTATTATAATGTACAAGTATGAGTAAAAAGTCTCCCTTTTAAAAATAAAAAGGTGAGATTTTCCATCTGTATGTATGTGACAATAATAATCATATGTGTATAATAACAGTAGACGTATGACTAATAATAATAGCAGTAGTAGTAGGCATCAGGCAGCACCACAGCAGCAGCACAGCCACAACCCTCGATCGAGGTGCAACCATGATCTGAGGGAACCTGCAAGACAGTGGAGCACAAAGGCTTCCAAGGAGAAGCCCAGTTAGCAATATACAGAATAGGACATGGGTGTGAGCACATGAAGGGACAGACGGACAGAGGAGCTTAGTGTCTCATAGGAGGTCTCCAAGTAGTCTCTTACACAGACACCGATGACGTCAGCACGCTGACTGACATCTGTGGACATTCCCATAGGAAAGTTGTAATAGAACTCGCGCTGGCTCCCAGCGGCAGTGATGTGATTGGATCCAAATCCGTGTACTTCCGTACTTCCTCGACCAACGGCTGATTAGCTTTGCCTTACACCCGCCTACACCGGAATTGCTGTTCCCCGACGCTGAACAAACCTGACAAATATCCACACATTTCTTCGGTGTAAGTAGCCTGAGCCATGGCTGACTATGGCTTGGTCAAATTATGAATCTACATCACAGTACTACGCACCGGTAACCTGCTCTCTGTGTTTCTGTTACGTCTCTGTTACATGTAACACACGTGCCGTACCTATGGCAACGCCGTCACGTGGTCTAGATATCACTGCCCATTTCTCTTACAAAACAAAAGACGAACGTCCCCAGACTTCCATTCCGAAGTAAGGGAGGCTGGTCATGTGAGACTAGCCCCCAAGCAGGCCTGTGTCAGCCTAACTAGGGGCTGGTCCATGGCAGCCTGAGCCAGCCCTAACTATGAGCTTTATCATTGAGGAAAGTCTGAAGTCTACTCTTAAATGTGGAGATGGTGTCTGCCTCCTGGACTGAAACTGGGAGATGGTTCCACAGTAAAAGGAGCCTGACAGCTGAAGGCTCTGGCTCCTGTTCTACTTTTGGAGACTTTAGGAACCACAAGTAACCCTGCATTGTCAGGGCGCAGCGTTCTGGTGGGATAATATGGCACTATGAGAAAATCCAGACCCTCTAAAGCTCACTAATGAATAGGTAATATCTTGTTTCTTCTGTGCACAAACAGAACAGTACAACAGGCAATTGAAGGTTTTAGAGAGCTTTTCATGTACAGTACAGGCCAAAAGTTTGGACACACCTTCTCATTCAATGCGTTTTCTTTATTTTCATGACTATTTACATTGTAGATTCTCACTGAAGGCATCAAAACTATGAATGAACACATGTGGAGTTATGTACTTAACAAAAAAAGGTGAAATAACTGAAAACATGTTTTATATTCTAGTTTCTTCAAAATAGCCACCCTTTGCTCTGATTACTGCTTTGCACACTCTTGGCATTCTCTCGATGAGCTTCAAGAGGTAGTCACCTGAAATGGTTTTCCAACAGTCTTGAAGGAGTTCCCAGAGGTGTTTAGCACTTGTTGGCCCCTTTGCCTTCACTCTGCGGTCCAGCTCACCCCAAACCATCTCGACTGGGTTCAGGTCCGGTGACTGTGGAGGCCAGGTCATCTGCCGCAGCACTCCATCACTCTCCTTCTTGGTCAAATAGCCCTTACACAGCCTGGAGGTGTGTTTGGGGTCATTGTCCTGTTGAAAAATAAATGATCGTCCAACTAAACGCAAACCGGATGGGATGGCATGTCGCTGCAGGATGCTGTGGTAGCCATGCTGGTTCAGTGTGCCTTCAATTTTGAATAAATCCCCAACAGTGTCACCAGCAAAACACCCCCACACCATCACACCTCCTCCTCCATGCTTCACAGTGGGAACCAGGCATGTGGAATCCATCCGTTCACCTTTTCTGCGTCTCACAAAGACACGGCGGTTGGAACCAAAGATCTCAAATTTGGACTCATCAGACCAAAGCACAGATTTCCACTGGTCTAATGTCCATTCCTTGTGTTTCTTGGCCCAAACAAATCTCTTCTGCTTGTTGCCTCTCCTTAGCAGTGGTTTCCTAGCAGCTATTTGACCATGAAGGCCTGATTGGCGCAGTCTCCTCTTAACAGTTGTTCTAGAGATGGGTCTGCTGCTAGAACTCTGTGTGGCATTCATCTGGTCTCTGATCTGAGCTGCTGTTAACTTGCGATTTCTGAGGCTGGTGACTCGGATGAACTTATCCTCAGAAGCAGAGGTGACTCTTGGTCTTCCTTTCCTGGGTCGGTCCTCATGTGTGCCAGTTTCGTTGTAGCGCTTGATGGTTTTTGCAACTCCACTTGGGGACACATTTAAAGTTTTTGCAATTTTCCGGACTGACTGACCTTCATTTCTTAAAGTAATGATGGCCACTCGTTTTTCTTTAGTTAGCTGATTGGTTCTTGCCATAATATGAATTTTAACAGTTGTCCAATAGGGCTGTCGGCTGTGTATTAACCTGACTTCTGCACAACACAACTGATGGTCCCAACCCCATTGATAAAGCAAGAAATTCCACTAATTAACCCTGATAAGGCACACCTGTGAAGTGGAAAACCATTTCAGGTGACTACCTCTTGAAGCTCATGGAGAGAATGCCAAGAGTGTGCAAAGCAGTAATCAGAGCAAAGGGTGGCTATTTTGAAGAAACTAGAATATAAAACATGTTTTCAGTTATTTCACCTTTTTTTGTTAAGTACATAACTCCACGTGTTCATTCGTAGTTTTGATGCCTTCAGTGAGAATCTACAATGTAAATAGTCATGAAAATAAAGAAAACGCATTGAATGAGAAGGTGTGTCCAAACTTTTGGCCTGTATTGTACTTCTTGACGCACAACAGTTTATCCACCCAGTACATTTGTACAGCTTTTCCAGTAGTTGCCTGGCAAAGCTACGGTAACAGTAAGACTTAGGTAAGTAATATGATATATATACAGTTCTGTTCTAGGACATTAAATTAAAAACATATGTCAGTTCGTGAGCTTTAGAAGTGCTGGTAGTTTGGACAGAGCCAAGCTAGCTGTTCCCCCTGCCTCACTGTGTTTAAGCTAAGCTTAGACAAGTACAAATTAAGTCACCACAAAGTTACAGTATACATACTGTAACTATATATGCTATTGGGAAGCCAGTGTTGAGATTGAACAATAATCAGATGTTCACGAAATGGATTTTCTTTTTCCTCCCAGTGACCCCCAGCCCAATGAAAGGAAAGGGGAAGGGGCGCCCGAGCGCCAAGGCCCTGGAGAAGAGCTCACCCAAAGAAGAGGAAGAGGAGGAGCCTGAGAGTCCCCTGGAGGAAGAAGAGGAGGAGACAGAGAAGAAAGAGACCTCCCCAGCTCCCAAGACGACAAAGGAGGCCACAGGAGGAGATGAGGAGGAGGAAGATGAAGAGGAGGAGGATGGATCAGAAGAGGAGGCACCCTCTGGAGAAGACTAGAAGATGGTACCTGCTGAAACCCATCCTCCATGTCTCTTTCTCTGTCTCTTCTCAAAGTTTTCTTTTATCGCTCTGCGTTAGTTTTTTGTTTTATTTTGTTTTGTTTTGTTTTCCTTCTCCTGGTGGCCTGGCTCAATGGTTTGGACTTGGTGTGCTTTTTCTTGTTTTGCTTCTCTCCTCTCCAACTAAGACATTGTGCTCATGTGATCATACAGTATATGTAAGGAGTCACAGCATTCAGCCTTACCCATCCTCCTATCTTTATAAGTGACACTCTGCATTGCAGTGTGAAAATCCAGTTTCTGCCTTTCTAAGAGCTCAGTGCTAGTGAGCGTCCGTCCTGAGTGTGAACAAACCAACTCACTTTTTTGTTTGATTTTTTTTTTTCCCTCCCCTGGGATTATCAGTGATCTGACATGACTGACCACACACTTTATCTAGTAAACTTTACTGATATGTGCAATTACTGGAAATAATGTTTAGAGCGTCTCAGTATCAGTTAGTAAAGCGCTGTATTTACAAAGCAACACTAAATCAACATGCAGAGGGCTGAAGCCTTTAGCCTCTCTTTAGTGCTTGGTGCTTTTAAACCAGAAGCATGTTTTAACATGGCAGCATTTGTTGTTTTAAAACCTTTCAAACTCTTCTTTCAGTTAAAGGCCTAGTCAGCGATTCTAATCCAACACACTTTTAGTCAAATTCAGTGAGTATCCCTTGACGTTCCACTAGCTGTCTGTTCTGTGTTCATAGTCAGCCCTGCCATAATATTATTTCAGCCAATTAGCAATAGGGGCCGCTGGTGCTTGTGCAAAGGACAGAGCAAAGGCCGTGGATGTATAAAGAGAAAGGCAGTGGGAGCGAGAGGCACTATAACTCTGGCACATGTTGGGAGGGGGTGTGCTTGTTTGAGTGTTCAGCATTTCTCACAGAATTAGAGTGAATGTGTGGCAGTAGCTAAGGACAAATGTTCTTTTAAATGTCCCTTTGTATTATTCTGTGTCCGTCTCTAAATTCAGAGGTTTTTGTGGGTCCATGAACACAGCGCAGGTGGAGCTCTCCATGAATTCCTTTTTCCCCAAGTAGCACTTTGTGAATCGCAGAGTGGATAACTGATGTGCTGATGTGAACAGATCAGAAGCTGGATGAGAGGAGCACCTGCTGCAATTCAATGCAAACTTTTAGAAGCAACATAATGAACGGTTAAGTTTCACCTCATGTTCTGCTGCTCTGTGTCTGCCCTCAGTGCACTCCTAATGAACAGTTCAGCTCCAAAAATAGAAAATCTGTTCGTGGCAGCAGATATTTTAATCGTGGTGGGCTGCCACAAATGAATGTGTGGGAAACCCTTGTGTTGAATTCACCTATCAACAATGTTTCTCCAGAATCGCTCACTGAACCTTTAAAGCAGCTTCTTCTATTTTTTTTTTTTGTTTGTTTTTATTTTTAACATCCCCCTGCTTGTTTCAGACAGTATTGGTGCCCTGAACTCTCGTGTGGCTGCTGCTTCATAGATCAGTTTAAACTGTTAAAGGTGTGTTATGTAAACTGGCAGAGTGGTGGGTCCCCAATGTGTGTTTGCTACATACCAAACTGCCACTATCATGTTTCAAGCCGGCATGTGTGTGTTTTTATGTATTTGTTATATTGTATGCTCGTGGGGGTACTTCTTGTAAGAGGGTCTGGCTTTTTTCTCTCTTTGCCCATCTGCTGCCTATGTTAAATGGTTTCTGTTGTTTGTTGGGCTTTCTAATGATGCATCATGCTTCGTGACGCAACCCCACCCCTTTCAGAAAACACGATCCCCGCCTCCCTGCATGGCTACAGCATTCTCTCAGCATTCAACCCCTTGTGCCAGGCACCCCTAAATCTTTTTTTGTTTGTTTTTAAGAAATGCAAGAAGAGATGTTTCTTTTTTTTTTCTTTTGAGAGTTATAAGAAAATGAATGTTGTTTTTTTTCTCCTGTTGGTTCATTGTTCTAATTCTCAGATTTTTTTTGTAATGTTTGTTTTTTAAGAAAAGAAATAAAATGTATCTTGATTTTAAAGAAAAAAAGTTGACCCTATCCAATCTGTTCTGCCCGATGGTTGGACCAGCCATCCCTCCCTATTAACTCCTATCCTTTCATTCACCTCCCCCACCCCCAGTCCCATCAGCTTAATGGTTACTGTTGGTATCCATTTTTTTGTAAAGCGTTTTGTTTACCCATTAGTATTTCACAGGTAGATACATTTTTGGATTCAGAATTATACAGTGCTGAGGCTCAGAAAAGATTGAAATGAAGTGGGCAGCTCAGTATATATCCGGCATTTGTTTGTCTATTAATGCCTTAATTTTCATTGAGTTCAGTTTCAGTAGTGGCTCTGATATCATTGTTGGAGGCCTGAGAATGTAATCTGTCCTCATGTTTTAGGTCTTTGCTAAAAGTGGCAAATTAGGCTTAAAACAAGTCAACAATTTGTATGATCAGCAGACCATCCAAAGCCATAAACGATCTCAAAACTAGTGACTCAGAGATCAGGTGCAGCACTTGTGAGATTGTCCTTTTTTCAATAAGTAGTGTTTTGATGTCAAAGCAAAAAAAAAAATAAAGATGAGGAAAAAGCTGCTATTGTGATCTTGGGAATATAAATGCATCATTAGACATCTGTTAGAGAAATTTGGCTTGGTCCCAAGGCTGCAATAGAAATCAGTCCTGGATGTTTACAGGACACTCGAACCTAGTCCTTGGTTCAGAAGCACATTCAATTGTTTTACAACAGTCCTTAGCAGGTTAGTGTGTTTTTCTATGTACAGGTCCTGAATTGGCACCCAATCCTTAATGCAATTTTAAGATGATTGGATATTAACAAAGAAATAAAACCAGTGTGTTTATACCAATCTAAAGCTCAGAGAGCTATTTGCAGTAGGATCAGATACTGTCACGTAGTTCACAGCGTTGAGGGCTTGAACGAGGTTCCTCTCCATCATCCCACAGGAGGCACATGGCATAAGGCTGTGAATTTCTCCTCTTTCATCCATTCTAAGATTTCTTCTGTTGTAATGTTTTTGATGTTTTCTTTTCTATCTACCTTCAGTTGTACTGGCAATGTTAATGTAAGCAAAGTTGTGATTGACATACAGGAGACCAAGTGGAGAAGCTTTTGATGGGGGGGGGGGGGGGGGTGACGTTGAACTCTTGAATCTTTTGCATGTTGTGGAAAAAGTGCGAAGCGATGATGATGATGCTGGTAATGGCAATATTGTGGTCTTACAAAAAAAAATATTAACAACGGCGATGTTGATAATGTTTTGATTTCCCAGCTTCTAATAAAGGCAACCTACTTTTTATAAGGATTTAACTACTTGTTTTGTGACATTGAGCTCTGTGTAATGTGGCTTTGATTTTATAATGAACTGCAATATTCAGTGTCTGCCACTCAGCGGCGCTGTGTGCAACAACAGCATACTGTGTTTTTATATGCAGTCCTCTGATCTGCTCGACAGACTGTCAACATACTAATTTTACATCAGTTTAGTAACAATACTGCTCAGACTAACCTGATTGATAAGGGAAATGTTACATAGGTCAAAAAGAGCAAATAGTCACCTCATGGATTGATCATTTTTAAACAATTAAGACAAAAAAGCAAGGATAGGTTAAAAAGGAGAGAAAATTGAAGATCTACTGCATATGTGAAAAATATGTATAAAGCCTTTGTATCTCCACAAAGTGAATCCTGATGAATGTCCTGAAGTGATGTCACTTGAATCACTGTCAGCTGACTTAACCCAGTTACCATACAAATTGTTGGCATTGCACGTCTCTACAAACCACAGATACAGAAGAACGTTAATATGTAGCGGATATGTTGAAACTTTGTGTCTCAACAACACTGGTTAAAGTGTGATTAGATTTAGGCAGCATAGCAATGTCTCTGAAAAACACAACTGCTTTTCGTGACACTATCCTTACTGGAGACACAGTAACAAGTTGCCAAGAAACTCATATTTGGTTCCTAAAAAGTTGTCGGAAGCAGCAATGACTCTTTAAAACAACTGGTTTTGTTGATTGTTGGTCTTGAACAATGGTCTGCAGCTTGGCAGATGTCTCCCCAGTTGACTAGCCATCCACCATCTCTCCACCTCCACATGACAATGTACAGCTCATATGCTGCACAAATTTGCCTTATTTGTAGTTTGCAAAATGTACAATGCCAACTTTTTCTTCTTGTTCTTCAAGTTTGAAAATGAAAAAGTTCTGGAGGTGTAGAGTCAGAAGAAGTGAGTTTTCCAGACCCTTCTAGTTACCACTCATCTCTGTTCAAAGCTCCAGACTATATTTGCTGCTGCTAGCATTATACACCCAAATCACAGACCAAACTGTCAGTGATCAGTTTGCATCGTGGGTAATGTTGGTGCCAGGTATTATCAAGGAAGAAAATTGCGTTCAATAAAAAAGCAATTTCTCTGGTTCTCTATTGATTTTGATCCTTTTTTTTTACCCTCCACCATGAATCCAGCAATGTTTCAGGAGTGCATTGTTGAATTAGTGAAGTGCTTTTGCTCGAGTACTCTGTTTTTTAAAAGATGCTGGGACCTATATATATATCATTATTATTAAGTATTTTGTAAGGTGTAAAGGTGGGATCATTGCATTAAAGTGTATCTTCATACAATATCCACATGCTGTATGTACATTGAAAGGGTTTTTGGTTGCTGTAATTTGTCCTGGTGTCAAAATTCACTGAAAAAACGCAATGGGATCATAGCACGAAGACTCTCATAGTCCAGATTCAATGTAGATAACAATATCACAGAAATTAAACATTTTACACGTTTTTCTAAGATTTTGTCCTGGCGCTTTAAAAAAAAAAGGGGGGGGGGGGCGTTAGAACAATGTGCTGAATGTGTGAATATGATTGAAAACAAATCAACACAGACAGAAATGTCTATTTAGGAGCTTACTGTAAATAAAACACTTCTAGAAAACCTGAAATGATGATGAAGACTTTTTTCCACTTAAGACACCAGAGGAGGCATTTGTTTTGCATTTATGTTCATTTATAATAGTCTATAATGTCAAGAAACAGTTTAAAAAATCCGGGGTGTCACTGACTATCAGACCCTTAAGCCATCAGCCCAATTGCTGGCTGTTGATTGGCTATAAAACCTCGGGAGAGATGCAGGGACTAGGAAGTCAACACAGGTTCTTGTTGCCTAGGCAGGCTTTGGGGCATGTAAACTCTTACTTGCTTTCGTGAGGTGTCTGTCAAAAGGTCAAGAGTTAGGAAGATGCTGAGAAACTTTAATGTAGAAGTGGTAGAACAATGGAGAAAGAGAGGAAATGAAAATGTACTCATCAAGTCACAGTGAGGGTGAACAGGAGAGAGAGAGACCTATATAGTGGGAATGAAGATCCGCGGTTTAATCAAGGGAGCTAGATGTGGTGCTTTGTCGGAGAAGCACACTGTGGCAAGATGGGCCAAAGAAGAGAGTGGGAGAAGTCAAGCAGAAGTCAAGAGTGCATGTCAAAGAAACAAATGGAAAAAGTACTGAAAATTGAACTTTTTGTGGGTGGTATAGATGTGTATCCAGTGGCATGTTTGTTGTTGAACAAGGAAGCCCCAGTCAAAAGTATTGTTGACAAATTCTCACACAGAGTGGAGGCTGGGAGATTTCAGGAGTGTAAAGATGTAACAGACAGCTTTAGAATGAAGAGGTCTGACAAAGCCCATCATGCTTCACTTTGATCTGGAATACTTGTTGGATAGGGTTTTGGACCACGTATCGTATCCAATAAAACAGTGGGTTAATCCCAATATCCCTCTTCGACTCCTCCGTTCTCTATCCTTGATCATTTGATCGGAAAATCAATTGAGACTCACCATCTTGTAGGACATCTCAATACGTTAATTGCACTCGTAGGAGTCAAGGAGAGAGGAGGCCTTCAGGGGGGAGGGAAGCGAGGATACACAAGTGCAGCCTTCACAGAGGTTTTTTACCAACCGACAGAATATCAATAAATACAGATGCAATTAATGAAAAGGCCTAAATCAAATAAACCCAGCAGGACACTGTATATATTATAAATACAGAACGCAGATTGTTCTTCATATGCAGGTGATTGTTAGACAGAGATAACACTGCTGCTCTGCTACTGATAACTGTATCTGTATCTTTATCATTATATATGTATATAACATGTGTGCAGACACAAACTCCATTAAAACTTTATATAGCTGTTAATAAAGCCTCCTGACAGCTGATCCAGCTGTAATCAGCTGCCGCCATCATCACAAACTGACGTTGCCTCAAGTGTAGTCTCGCCACCAGACAGTCAGAGATCTCCGCCTTTAGTTAAGCAAAGTGTCTAAAGACTGACTTGTGAGTCTACTTCAAGTGACGCTTTGGAGGAAAAGATGTCTCATTCGGTATTGGGATGAACCCAGTATATTCCCAAACCACTTCAATGTAAGAACTGTTCGAAGTTTAGTCAGTTGATTCTGAGACATGGTAAATGTGTTAAAAATGAATGTGAAGGAGAATGTGTGAAGGAACTAGAACGTGTTCTGGGCAAGGGCAAACATGCAGCATGGGAGGCGTATGCAGGATTTATACTTCTGCGTTGAATCAGTGCCGCACCTACAGCATATGCTCTACTTGGACATACAGCCTACTTCGTACTCTACACCATAGACTGACATGCACCTGCCCAGAAATGTGACTACACGTCGCGGCAACACAGAACTCCTGTCTATTTTTGTAAGCTGAAAACCATTTCCCTCAATGGAAATAAAGCTTTTATTTACTTTAATTTCACAGATAAGAAACAATAAATTCTGAAGACAATAAAGCCCCCACAAAGTAGCGTTTTATGTCTTGTCTGTGATTTATCCTTAGGGCATTTATACTTCGGGATTTATCCTGGCTTCATATGAGTAGAGGAAAAGTTCGCTAGGTGCTAGGCTAATTCATACAATGTAGAAATACCATAGGCTTGTGCTAAAAACATTAGCATGTTGCATTTGTGGGGAAAATGTGTCCAACAAAAGACAAGTGCTTTGCCACTGTAATTGTCACTATTAAGCCATGTTAAATGTGGGTTTTCGATGTGTTTTGAACAGAGCTGGCCCAAGGCATAAGCAAACTAAGCACCTGCTTAGGGCCCCATGACCACTAGGGGCTCCCAAGAGCAATTAACTTAAAAAAAGAAAAAGAAAAAAGTAATTAATTATTTTTTTCCATGTGTGAGTGATGATGATTCATATATTATCAAATGTACGTTGTTGTACAAAAAGACGATATTATGTTAACAGACTGTAGTTTCCTACTGCCTCTCTGCTCTAAATGTCAGAGCTCCACTAGTAATGTGTGCATCCAGGCTCCAGCCGTGCAGTGCGCACTGCACATCCAAGGAGCTAGGAGCAGGTGGAATTCAATTCAAATAAACACAAGAAGTTTGTGCTCTAATAAAAAAAAAAAAAAAAAAAAAGGGATCAGCACTCAGTGAATAATCCTCCTAAGCCCTACGATAAGCTATTATGGCAAGGCTTAACTATACAGACCCGTGAGCAGTGATAACTAACATGTCTTTGGGGTCATCAGGTGGGAACCTCCTTTCACCGGTGTTTCGTCTAGTTAGTCCCACGACACCTCCAGGATGCTAGACAGTGATCTCTGGCATCCCAGAGACACTCCCCTAATGCCAGGTCTCACTGCTCCCCACACTAACCGAACAACCTCCTTTACCTTACCTATACTACCACAGAGGAGGTAGACCCAGGGAAGGAAGCCTTGTTAGGCTATCACACTCCCCCGCCGGGTTAGGCTGTACAGTCTACCTCCCCAGGACGAGCCCTCACAACAATGACACCTCCAGGAGGCTGGACAGTGATCTCAGCCCAAACAGCACTGCCACCTTCAACCAAGCCCAGGCTACATTTATGCGAGCTCCAGGCAGAAGCAATGCTGATACTACCTTTACTAGCACATTCACCATACTCTATTTCACACGCTACATAGCATGACTACAATGTAAGCTAAAGTTAAAGGAGATAAATGAACTCACAGCATCAGCAAACACACTCACTTTGCAGCATGGTCTCAAACAAAATGGATTCAAATAGGCCACTCCCACACTTAAATAACCTTCCTCTTCCTGGATTTCCTTCTTACTTACACATGGCTTTCTCAGCCCAAACAGCACTGCCATCTTCAACCAAACCCAGGCTCCATACATGCGAGCTCCAGGCAGAAGCAATGCTGATACTAGCTTTCCTGTCACATTCACCATACTCTATTTCACACACTACATAGCATAACTACAATATAAGCTAAAGTTAAAGGAGCTAACTGGACTTACAGGATCAGCAAGCACACTCACCTTGCCGCATGGCCTCAAACAAAATGGATTCCAATAGGCCACTCCCACACTTAAATACTTCCTCTTCCTGGATTTCTCCTGACAGGAAGTGGATCTCTCCACCTGATCTCAAGGAGTTATGTGCCCTGCTTAGTAGTTCCCCCTGCTGGCCCCCAGCTGACATTATTTCTTCTGTAATAGATAAACTGGCTGCATTTAATTGCTTCATCTGACATTTCCCTCACTGTCTTCCTCAAATTCTGTCCCCGCACTCCGAGTTCCCCCAGGAGTGAGACAGTTGATCTTGCTATGAATCCCCTACACCCCACTTCCACTGGACAAATCCTAGTCTTCCATCCTCGCTGCTCAGCTTCTGCTCCTAAGTCTGCATATCTAAGCTTTTTTCTTTCATAGGCTTCTTCCACTGAGTCTTCCCAAGGAACTGTCAGCTCAATGAAATAAACTATCTGTTGACTCACTGACCACAACACTAAGTCAGGCCTCTGCCTGGTACAGACTATTTCCTGAGGAACAACAAGCTTTCCCCCTAAATCTACTTGCATTTCCCAATCACAAGCACCTTCTAGGCGGCCACACCCTTGCCTCCTCACTAACTTATCCCTTCTGTATTTCTCTCCCTCACGGACAAACTGAATTACTAAGCCCCTATCCTTAACACCTTCTGAATTCACCTGTCTTCGTTTCCCTTCGATGCCTGCAGCTAAACATTTCAACACCTGATTATGTCGCCATGTATATCGGCCTTGTGACAAGCTAACTTTACAGCCTGACAAAATATGCTTTAAAGTTGCTGTACGTGAACACAATGGGCATGATGGGTCCTCATTTACCCACAGTTTTAGGTTCTGGGGGGTTGGTAACACATCGTATGTAGCCCCTACCAGGAATCTAATACGATTCTCCTCCATACTCCACAGGTCCCTCCAACTAAGCTTCCTCTTCTCTACACTTTCCCAATTCAACCACTGTCCCTGTTTAGCCTGGGCCACTACCTTTGCACCCCTTACTATCTCTTCCTGTCTGCGTATCTGTTCTACAACCAGCTTTCTTTTATCTTTGAGGCCTGCTGTATTCCATACCGGTTTACCTGAGCCAAGCCCTAGGCCTCCCCGGCCAAACTGAACATTACCTACAATCTCTGCATGTCTAAGAGCTGCCTCTGCCTCCTGAACTGCCGATCTTGGGTTCCACTTCCTCCCCTTGGTTGGATTTGGAACCACACTCCTAACTACCACGTCCTTACTCCCAGATAACAAGAGCTCTGTCCTGACCTTGGTACATTTAAATTCCTCTGTTAAACTAGATACTGGCAGCTGAAGTATCCCTTTTCCATACAATGCAACACTACTTAGGCACCTAGGAGCGCCCAACCACTTCCTAATGTAGGAGCTAACCGACCTTTCCATTCTCTCCACAACAGATATTGGAATTTCATAAACTGACAATGGCCACATTAACCTAGGATATAGCCCAAATTGCAAACACCACAACTTCAACCTTCCTGGAAGTTCTGATTTATCTATTCTATCCAGTCCTTCAGCCACATCTTTTCTAAATTTCACCACCTGTTCCTCATCATTCAACTCTACATTGTACCACCTACCTAAGCTCTTTACTGACTTTTCCCTAATTGTTGGGATGTCCTCATCATCTATGACAAACTTCCTATCACTTAACTTCCCTCTACATATCGAGATGCTTCTAGATTTACTAGGCTTGATTTTCATGCTGGCCCACTTGAGGTTCTTATTTACCTTCTCTAGTAGCCTCTTTGTACATGACATTGTTGTGGTCACCAGTGTCATGTCATCCATGTAAGCCCTAACTGGTGGAAGATGCAACCCATTCTGCCGTCTCTCCCCACCTACCACCCACTTAGAAGCCCTGATGATTACTTCCATTGCCATAGTAAATGCTAATGGAGAAATTGTACACCCTGCCATGATGCCTATTTCTAGCCTCTGCCAACCTGTTGTGAAACCTGCCGTACTTAGACACAGCCTAATATCCTGAAAATATGCTTTCACTAAGTTAACAACTACCTGTGGCACTCTGAAGTAGTCAAACGCACTCCAAATGATATCCGGAAGGCCTAATAATGTCGCAAAAAAGGACATACCCTTCAGGGGCAGAAGAAAGAGAAAGGAAGAAAGGAAGAGGAGAAAAAACAACAAGATAAAGGTAGGTTTGCATGTCTTGGTAATGAAACGTTTGGTGTCAAGGAGATTTTGAAAAGTTTCCTCAAATTAGGAAAGTCCCTAATTATTGTTGATATTTTGTTCCAACTACGTTAGCCTATAATAGCAAATTAGCTAGCTAACATTAGTTCAAAACTAGAGAAAGTTCTCTTTTAACTGGTAGGTTAGATCATAGACATATATACATAGACGCCGCATCGACTGCCTGAGCTCGTCCTCGCCGTCTGCCATCTTGGATGGGTCTCGCTTCGCCTCCACAGTGCATTCACTTCTATTGAGGAAGGAGCTGTATGCACAAGTAAAATAGAATAACTCACTGAATTTTCAACTGATTTTCACGAGGTTTGGTTTATTACAAACGGCACACATGTAGTTATGATACAGGATGCATTCGTACATTAAAAAAGCGGGATTTCATGCTTTAATACTTTCTGCAGATAGCAAGCATGTTATTTAGGTCACAACACAGTTATTTTATTCACCTCAACCCCAGAGTTGGATATATATACAGTACAGGCCAAAAGTTTGGACACACCTTCTCATTCAATGCGTTTTCTTTATTTTCATGACTATTTACATTGTAGATTCTCACTGAAGGCATCAAAACTATGAATGAACACATGTGGAGTTATGTACTTAACAAAAAAAGGTGAAATAACTGAAAACATGTTTTATATTCTAGTTTTTTCAAAATAGCCACCCTTTGCTCTGATTACTGCTTTGCACACTCTTGGCATTCTCTCGATGAGCTTCAAGAGGTAGTCACCTGAAATGGTTTCCACTTCACAGGTGTGCCTTATCAGGGTTAATTAGTGGAATTTCTTGCTTTATCAATGGGGTTGGGACCATCAGTTGTGTTGTGCAGAAGTCAGGTTAATACACAGCCGACAGCCCTATTGGACAACTGTTAAAATTCATATTATGTCAAGAACCAATCAGCTAACTAAAGAAAAACGAGTAAGAAATGAAGGTCAGTCAGTCCGGAAAATTGCAAAAACTTTAAATGTGTCCCCAAGTGGAGTTGCAAAAACCATCAAGCGCTACAACGAAACTGGCACACATGAGGACCGACCCAGGAAAGGAAGACCAAGAGTCACCTCTGCTTCTGAGGATAAGTTCATCCGAGTCACCAGCCTCAGAAATCGCAAGTTAACAGCAGCTCAGATCAGAGACCAGATGAATGCCACACAGAGTTCTAGCAGCAGACCCATCTCTAGAACAACTGTTAAGAGGAGACTGCGCCAATCAGGCCTTCATGGTCAAATAGCTGCTAGGAAACCACTGCTAAGGAGAGGCAACAAGCAGAAGAGATTTGTTTGGGCCAAGAAACACAAGGAATGGACATTAGACCAGTGGAAATCTGTGCTTTGGTCTGATGAGTCCAAATTTGAGATCTTTGGTTCCAACCGCCGTGTCTTTGTGAGACGCAGAAAAGGTGAACGGATGGATTCCACATGCCTGGTTCCCACTGTGAAGCATGGAGGAGGAGGTGTGATGGTGTGGGGGTGTTTTGCTGGTGACACTGTTGGGGATTTATTCAAAATTGAAGGCACACTGAACCAGCATGGCTACCACAGCATCCTGCAGCGACATGCCATCCCATCCGGTTTGCATTTAGTTGGACGATCATTTATTTTTCAACAGGACAATGACCCCAAACACACCTCCAGGCTGTGTAAGGGCTATTTGACCAAGAAGGAGAGTGATGGAGTGCTGCGGCAGATGACCTGGCCTCCACAGTCACCGGACCTGAACCCAATCGAGATGGTTTGGGGTGAGCTGGACCGCAGAGTGAAGGCAAAGGGGCCAACAAGTGCTAAACACCTCTGGGAACTCCTTCAAGACTATTGGAAAACCATTTCAGGTGACTACCTCTTGAAGCCCATCGAGAGAATGCCAAGAGTGTGCAAAGCAGTAATCAGAGCAAAGGGTGGCTATTTTGAAGAAACTAGAATATAAAACATGTTTTCAGTTATTTCACCATTTTTTGTTAAGTACATAACTCCACATGTGTTCATTCATAGTTTTGATGCCTTCAGTGAGAATCTACAATGTAAATAGTCATGAAAATAAAGAAAACGCATTGAATGAGAAGGTGTGTCCAAACTTTTGGCCTGTACTGTATATATATATGTATATATATATATATATATATATACATATATACATATATATAGATATACACACACATCTATATATATGTATATCTATATATATGTATATATCTATATATATACATATATATAGATATACACACACATATAGCCTACTGTGCTGTTGCCGTGGTCCTAGATGCCTCCTGCTGCTGCTGCCATCATTAGTCATTAGTCATACTTCTACTGTTATTATACACATATGATTATTGTCACACATGTATACTGTCAGATATTAATATATACTTTAAACATATTGTACCACAGTAGCCAGAACCATAACTATAATATTATTACTTTCATTAATGTTGTTGTAAGCTACTGTCATTACCGTCTGTCCTGCATCTCTCTCTCTCTCTCTCTCTCTCTCTCTCTCTCTCTTTCTCTGTCTCATTGTGTCATAAGGATTACTGTTAATTTATTATGTTGATCTGTTCTGTACGACATCTATTGCACGTCTGTCCGTCCTGGAAGAGGGATCCCTCCTCAGTTGCTCTTCCTGAGGTTTCTAACCTTTTTTTTCCCTGTTAAAGGGGTTTTTTGGGGAGTTTTCCTTATCCGCTGCGAGGGTCCAAAGGACAGAGGGATGTCGTATGCTGTAAAGCCCTGTGAGGCAAATTGTGATTTGTGATATTGGGCTTTATAAATAAAATTGATTGAATTGATTGATACACCCACACACACACACACACACACACACACATATATATATACAGTACAGGCCAAAAGTTTGGACACACCTTCTCATTCAATGCGTTTTCTTTATTTTCATGACTATTTACATTGTAGATTCTCACTGAAGGCATCAAAACTATGAATGAACACATGTGGAGTTATGTACTTAACAAAAAAAGGTGAAATAACTGAAAACATGTTTTATATTCTAGTTTCTTCAAAATAGCCACCCAAGAAGGAGAGTGATGGAGTGCTGCGGCAGATGACCTGGCCTCCACAGTCACCGGACCTGAACCCAATCGAGATGGTTTGGGGTGAGCTGGACCGCAGAGTGAAGGCAAAGGGGCCAACAAGTGCTAAACACCTCTGGGAACTCCTTCAAGACTGTTGGAAAACCATTTCAGGTGACTACCTCTTGAAGCTCATGGAGAGAATGCCAAGAGTGTGCAAAGCAGTAATCAGAGCTTAAGTAATGTACTTAACAAAAAAGGTGAAATAACTGAAAACATGTTTTATATTCTAGTTTCTTCAAAATAGCCACCCTTTGCTCTGATTACTGCTTTGCACACTCTTGGCATTCTCTCCATGAGCTTCAAGAGGTAGTCACCTGAAATGGTTTCCACTTCACAGGTGTGCCTTATCAGGGTTAATTAGTGGAATTTCTTGCTTTATCAATGGGGTTGGGACCATCAGTTGTGTTGTGCAGAAGTCAGGTTAATACACAGCCGACGGCCCTATTGGACAACTGTTAAAATTCATATTATGGCAAGAACCAATCAGCTAACTAAAGAAAAACGAGTGGCCCTCATTACTTTAAGAAATGAAGGTCAGTCAGTCTGGAAAATTGCAAAAACTTTAAATGTGTCCCCAAGTGGAGTCGCAAAAACCATCAAGCGCTACAACGAAACTGGCACACATGAGGACCGACCCAGGAAAGGAAGACCAAGAGTCACCTCTGCTTCTGAGGATAAGTTCATCCGAGTCACCAGCCTCAGAAATCGCAAGTTAACAGCAGCTCAGATCAGAGACCAGATGAATGCCACACAGAGTTCTAGCAGCAGACCCATCTCTAGAACAACTGTTAAGAGGAGACTGCGCGAATCAGGCCTTCATGGTCAAATAGCTGCTAGGAAACCACTGCTAAGGAGAGGCAACAAGCAGAAGAGATTTGTTTGGGCCAAGAAACACAAGGAATGGACATTAGACCAGTGGAAATCTGTGCTTTGGTCTGATGAGTCCAAATTTGAGATCTTTGGTTCCAACCGCCATGTCTTTGTGAGACGCAGAAAAGATGAACGGAAGGATTCCACATGCCTGGTTCCCACTGTGAAGCATGGAGGAGGAGGTGTGATGGTGTGGGGGTGTTTTGTTGGTGACACTGTTGGGGATTTATTCAAAATTGAAGGCACACTGAACCAGCATGGCTACCACAGCATCCTGCAGCGACATGCCATCCCATCCGGTTTGCGTTTAGTTGGACAATCATTTATTTTTCAACAGGACAATGACCCCAAACACACCTCCAGGCTGTGTAAGGGCTATTTGACCAAGAAGGAGAGTGATGGAGTGCTGCGGCAGATGACCTGGCCTCCACAGTCACCGGACCTGAACCCAATCGAGATGGTTTGGGGTGAGCTGGACTGCAGAGTGAAGGCAAAGGGGCCAACAAGTGCTAAACACCTCTGGGAACTCCTTCAAGACTGTTGGAAAACCATTTCAGGTGACTACTTCTTGAAGCTCATGGAGAGAATGCCAAGAGTGTGCAAAGCAGTAATCAGAGCAAAGGGTGGCTATTTTGAAGAAACTAGGATATAAAACATGTTTTCAGTTATTTCACCTTTTTTTGTTAAGTACATAACTCCACATGTGTTCATTCATAGTTTTGATGCCTTCAGTGAGAATCTACAATGTAAATAGTCATGAAAATAAAGAAAACGCATTGAATGAGAAGGTGTGTCCAAACTTTTGGCCTGTACTGTATATATATATATATATATATATATATATGTACTGTATAAACACAATATACACAATACAAAACATAGTATAGCATATTAACAAATGTATTAATATATTTTAATAAAGAAAAAGCTTGATTGTTGATTGAGTTTATTTCTCACACACACTCTCTTTTATACCCACAGCCATCAGACTTAATAATTCTTTGTTAAACAGATGATCTTACAGACTTCTTTGAAATTTTCTTTTTGGGGATTAATAAAGTTCTTCTTATTCTTATTACACTGACTGCTGTGATCCCTCAAAAGTAGTAAAAAACATTTTCAGTATTTACATAAACACTGAAATTAATTTTGGTATTGGTATTATAACTATGAAAATGGGACTGTGGTCAAGATAATTTGAAAAAAGATACAGAAGGATGAGCAGCAGGGGATATTTGCAGCACAGCTGGTGGAAAAGTGAATATGTGCACAAAGGTGTGCTATACATAATATGCTATACTGTGTTTTGTATTGTGTATATTGTGTTTATACAGTATATAAATACTGTGTATATATATTTATATATATATATATATATATGTATATATATATCCCACTCTGGGGTTGAGGTGAATAAAATAACTGTGTTATGACCTAAATAACATGCTGTTGCTATCTGCAGAAAGTATTAAAGCATGAAATCCCGCATTTTTAATGTACGAAAGCATCCTGTATCATAACTACATGTGTGCCATTTGTAACAAACCAAACCGCGTGAAAATCAGTTGAAAATTCAGTGAGTTATTCTATTTTACTTGTGCATACAGCTCCTTCCTCAATACAAGTGAATGCACTGTGGAGACGAAGCGAGACCCATCCAAGATGGCGGCCGGCGAGGACGTTGGCTCTGATAGGCAG